>NC_069510.1:127966546-128114046 GCF_027579735.1 Bombina bombina
GCAGTAACTTCATCAGAATCTTGCTATGTAGGAAATCTAGTCCTATTGATTCTGTAACCGTTTGGTTGCCAGATAGATTGCAGTCATCTCTGGCCCTCAAGTAGTTAAACAAATGTCAGCCAGTTATTGGGATGCAGTCAGTGTACAGACAGAAAACCCACTCACATGCAGCTGTTTGATCCCTTAGGGATGATGGAGTTGCTTTATGTCTGCTGTGATGTTGACAGCAGTTAATAAGCACTTAACATATATTGTCTTTCTATTTCCTGACAGTCTTAAAGCAATAGTCTGTAATTAATTATTGGTTGTCTCGGCTTATTTTTCTGCACGTTTTCTGGTTTTGTTCATTAACAGGATGACTGATCTATGGATCCACTAGTATTTCAGTATTACGTTGACCAATCACTGTATAAATACCCAGTAGCCAGTAAGCTTTCTAGCAAGGTCACACAAATAGGAAGGTAATAATGAGTTCGGAGTTCAGAGGTTTATTGCACCTTGAGCTTTGTCTATATCTCTGTATTAATTAAAGGGACAAAATATAGGGGGTGTGAGAGAGTAGGTAATATTGCTAATTTGCTTTAAATGGTGCCACCCTTATAGTAAATATAAAATATAGAAGAAAGATAGAAAAAAATACCAGGGTATATAAGATTACCCTAGAACAGCAAGGGAATAAACGGCACACATAGAAGACTTTCAAAAATTTATTTATAATAATTTCCCAAAAATACACTTAAGTATATAGCGATATCTTATCTGTCAATATCAGTTACCACTAAAGACAGCAAAATCTAAAACATTTTAAGTGCACTTAGACCTAATACTTTCCCTATGCTATAAATTACAAAAAGATATCATAAACAATAAGGGGTTAACCAGAAAACTCATGTTTATAACGAATGTTACATAGAATCTAATGTTTATAGGACATTTATAGTAAGTAGGCAAAATACATGTTAAACATATGGCTGCAGTCCAAACAGAGGTGAACTATATTATGTATCAAAAAGCGCTTGTTTTTCCTCTTTATATATACCAGGGAATCTTCTCTTAAGGCAAATAAATGTGCCGCAAGTAGTACTGCTGGATAAAGAGTCTCTAGCAAGTGTAATAATTCAGTTGGAAAACACAGCATATACTTAGCTTAAGTCCTCCGGTTTTTGTTGTTTCCACTTGTCTTCTGCTTGCAAGCACCTGTGATGATTACTTGGCGTGTGACATCAGCAATAGTGGGAGTGGTCTCTCGTCACCAGGGACTATGAGTGGCTATAGACAGAAGGATCCATTTGAATCAATTTTGCATTGTAAGTTTTGCCAAGAACTTTGACAAATGACTGTATCGCAAAGTTATGTATATGTTCACCTATCGTATAGGCACATCTTCCATTGCACTCCAATAGCACACTCCTCAAAACCACTTACTCCACTGTCGGAGTCACACCTGAAAGATTCGTAGCTCACTTTAAAGGTACAGCTGCATGTATAGAGCCAAAATGTCTCTGAAGAAACAAAAGATTCAGGGAATAGGCCTGGACAGGTGCACTAGAAATCCTGGCCCACGGTACATTCGACAGGTACCTGGGTTCTCATAAACACATAGTGCCAACGCACGTTTCTCCCCCACCTCCAGTATGTGTTACAGGGGATCATCAGGGCATGTAGAGTCCTCAGTGGACTTCCTCTTTTATGCAGATACCTAATTGCTTACAGGTGTTTTTTCCCAAGTATCCTTGCAACACCTTAAAGCTGTATCACTTTTAACCCTGTATTTCAAAAAAGCCTCTCAAAACTCAAAATTGTGTTAGAAAGTAATAGGTAAATATGTTTTGGTTCAACCTAATTCCTGGTTACCCCCAATACTTTCAAATACACAACAGAAGAGATAGAAATTACCCTCTAAACTGGCGCACACTTCAAACAGATGTTTATTATATTTAAAAAAAAAAAAAAAATGAAAATTTATAAAAAGTGGACAAATTCAAGCTTATCGTTTAAACCTTTTGGGAATCTAGTTCCCAGTCTGTAGATCCATTTCGCCTCTTTTTGCAGGAGGACCCTATCATTATTTCCACCACGTCCATTTGTGATGCCTTTATCTATTATGATAAATTTCAATGAATCTACATTTTTATTGTGTACATTACAAAAATGCCTGGCAACATTAGTTTCTCTGGAGTGGAGAATATCGTCCCTGTGCTCCTGTACTCGGTCCTTCACCAATCTTTTCGTTTTTCCAACATAGAAAGCCGTTGGCACTATGTGTTTATGAGAACCCAGGTACCTGTCGAATGTACCGTGGGCCAGGATTTCTAGTGCACCTGTCCAGGCCTATTCCCTGAATCTTTTGTTTCTTCAGAGACATTTTGGCTCTATACATGCAGCTGTACCTTTAAAGTGAGCTACGAATCTTTCAGGTGTGACTCCGACAGTGGAGTAAGTGGTTTTGAGGAGTGTGCTATTGGAGTGCAATGGAAGATGTGCCTATACGATAGGTGAACATATACATAACTTTGCGATACAGTCATTTGTCAAAGTTCTTGGCAAAACTTACAATGCAAAATTGATTCAAATGGATCCTTCTGTCTATAGCCACTCATAGTCCCTGGTGACGAGAGACCACTCCCACTATTGCTGATGTCACACGCCAAGTAATCATCACAGGTGCTTGCAAGCAGAAGACAAGTGGAAACAACAAAAACCGGAGGACTTAAGCTAAGTATATGCTGTGTTTTCCAACTGAATTATTACACTTGCTAGAGACTCTTTATCCAGCAGTACTACTTGCGGCACATTTATTTGCCTTAAGAGAAGATTCCCTGGTATATATAAAGAGGAAAAACAAGCGCTTTTTGATACATAATATAGTTCACCTCTGTTTGGACTGCAGCCATATGTTTAACATGTATTTTGCCTACTTACTATAAATGTCCTATAAACATTAGATTCTATGTAACATTCGTTATAAACATGAGTTTTCTGGTTAACCCCTTATTGTTTATGATGTCTTTTTGTAATTTATAGCATAGGGAAAGTATTAGGTCTAAGTGCACTTAAAATGTTTTAGATTTTGCTGTCTTTAGTGGTAACTGATATTGACAGATAAGATATCGCTATATACTTAAGTGTATTTTTGGGAAATTATTATAAATAAATTTTTGAAAGTCTTCTATGTGTGCCGTTTATTCCCTTGCTGTTCTAGGGTAATCTTATATACCCTGGTATTTTTTTCTATCTTTCTTCTATATTTTATATTTACTATAAGGGTGGCACCATTTAAAGCAAATTAGCAATATTACCTACTCTCTCACACCCCCTATATTTAGTCTTTACTTTTTGAGGATAATAATTTGAGGATTCAATTGTCCTTTTCTGGTGAGATTGGAGTAGATTGCTTAAGGAGTTCTTAGTTTCAAAACTCCTACATTTTCCCACAATCTTGTCTGTCTTTGTTCAGTTGCCACTACCATGGCGTACACTCTCTCAGATGATTTATGGGAGGCAGAACTCAAAGATTCTCTGGCTAATGATATTAGTGGGGGGAATGATGAAAATGATGAAGAAGTGGTAACTATTTTCAGTGCTTTCAGAAAATATAGATACCTTTTGAGTAGACAATTGAAAATTAAAGCAGAAAATGCTAGTCTGGCAAACTATATTGAAAAGAAAATAATCCCTAGGGGACTAAGATTGTCACTTGATCCAGGTGCCAATACAAGGGAGGATGAGGAGGGAGACTCTTTCATAGAAGAATGGAATGAGAAACTCTCCTCAACCTCCCTTGATCTAATGGAAATGATGATCAAAAGAAACAATAAAAGGTTAGAGAAAGTAAAGGGGGAAGCAGAAATAGCAATGATCAAGGTTAACTCTTTCGAATGTGACCCTAAATTTGAGAAATTGAATGGAGAAACAAGCTCAAATATCTCAAAGTTGAAAATTGACATTAAATCAAGAAAATGTAGGAAACTAAGGAGAGATCAGGATGATTATAAAAATGGCAGGGTTTACACATATAAATCTCAGAAAGGGACCTATGACTCCGGGACTGATATGTCAGACTCAGAATCAGGACCCTCAAAAAACTCCCTAGCAAATACACAAATAGAAGGAGGAGGAAAAACAGAAGGGGAAAAAGGAAGAGACCCTTATGGGGGGCAAGGGAAGGAAAAGAGATATCCTACCAGAGAAAAGAGAGGGAGAGGGGACCAGGCTCCACAGAGCAGGGGGAGGTACAGAGGGAGGGGATTACGCAGGGGCTTTTAAAAACCCCAATGGATGAGGAACTACAGATAGTAAACCTCTCCTCTTTTCCTCTAAACCTAGCTCATATCGAACTCCTTAAAAAAGGTATGTCCTTCTGCCCCAATACACCAATTGACAAGTTTGAGGTTATAAAAGACCTACATCTTTTTGCAAGAAAGATTGTCCTGTCTGTCATTATGAAATCTAAATCAGATAACAACTATATGTTAGATGCAACTGATCAAGTGGCCCTTAATGATTTAGAGTTACTTCTTGCTGAAAACCAAGCTGTTTTTGATAATGACACACAGAGAGAATCTTTGGTGGATAGAAAGTATGCCTTTAAACCAAAATCAACATATATGCCTTCACTTTCCCTGGTTCCAGCGGTTAATCTTTTTGTAAAACAAATGGAGAAAGATATAGAAGATATATCGAGCCAACAAACTTTTGATAACCTAAAACCTAGGGAAAGAATAGCACTAAAAGAACTAAGTATGGCCAAAGGTTTGGTGATAAAGCCTGCCGACAAGGGCGGTAATTTGGTTTTACTTGATGAGCATTTTTATGTGAATGAAGTCAAACGGCAGCTAAATAACAAAAAGCAATATGAAAAAATTGGTGGCAACCCTCTGGTCCATGTCCAAAATTCCCTTTTTAAACTTTTGAATTATGCAAGAAGCAAAGGGGTAATTACCCAAAATGAGTTCAAATTCCTATATCCTGAGCATCCAGTTATGCCTGTCTTTTATGTATTGCCAAAGCTGCATAAAAACATGCAGTGCCCCCCGGGAAGGCCTATAGTCTCGGGAATAGGGAGTGCAACTGAAAAAATTGGGGAGTATGTTGATAAATACCTGCGACCCTTTTTACTAACCTTAACATCATATGTTAAAGACACAGCCGATCTTTTGAGAAAGTTGGATGGAGTAGTAGTAAATGAAAAGACCATTCTGGCATCTCTTGATGTAGAGGGTCTTTACTCCTCCATACCACATAAAATAGGCTTAGCAGCAATAAGGAGGTTCTTAGAGACCAGAGGACCAACATATGCTGAACATACTGAATTTGTCTACTCCCTGTTAGAGTTTGTCTTGAAAAATAATATTTTTTCATTTGACGGACAGATATTTCGCCAACTGTGTGGGACAGCGATGGGGGCAGTTTGTGCCCCCACATATGCATGTCTACATCTGGGCCTTTGGGAATCAGAGATCTTTGAGTACTATTCAAGGATCTTTGAGGACAAAGTGCTACTATGGATTAGATATGTGGATGATGTTCTTGTCCTGTGGGATGGGACGGCAGAAGAATTCAATGAATTCGTTGCGGTCCTTAACCACAACGACAAGAACATCATCCTGACGTCAGAAACCAATACAGTAGAACTAAATTTTCTAGATGTGACTTTGAAAAAAGAGGGAGTAAGAATAGTGACGGAAAATTACAGGAAAAAGACCGCAACTAACAATATATTACATGCAGATAGTAGCCATCCGAACCACCTTAAAAAAGGGATCCCGTATGGCCAATTCCTCCGTCTGAGGAGAAATTGCTCTTCTCTCTCCAAGTTTGACACTCATGCAGCCCTAATGAAAGAGAGATTCCTAAAAAGAGGTTATTCTAACAAGTGCCTCAAGAAATCTCTCTGGAAAGCAAGAAATATGTCCAGGGATGACTTACTATATCGCAATAATTCTAAAAATGAAACTAATAAAATTAGATTTATCTCTAATTTTAATAATCAATGGGAGAGTCTAAGGTCAGTTTTCAAGAAAAATTGGCACATCCTATCCCTTGATGAAAAAGTGAACAGTGTGATGGGGGATACACCTTTGCTAACAGCTAGAAAAGCACAAAGTTTAAAGGACAAACTGGTGAGGAGCCAATTCTCAAGGGGCCCTTCGGCCTCAGATTGGCTGAGAAAGGACAGAGGTATTAAGGGTAGCTTTCCATGTGGGCACTGTGTATACTGTGCCCACATGGATAGCACTAAACAATTCTCTGTCCAGGATGGAAAGATCTTTGATATAAGATTCTTCTTTAACTGCAAATCGGAGGGGGTGATATATCTTCTGCGGTGCTCCTGTCCGGCTTTCTATGTTGGAAAAACGAAAAGATTGGTGAAGGACCGAGTACAGGAGCACAGGGACGATATTCTCCACTCCAGAGAAACTAATGTTGCCAGGCATTTTTGTAATGTACACAATAAAAATGTAGATTCATTGAAATTTATCATAATAGATAAAGGCATCACAAATGGACGTGGTGGAAATAATGATAGGGTCCTCCTGCAAAAAGAGGCGAAATGGATCTACAGACTGGGAACTAGATTCCCAAAAGGTTTAAACGATAAGCTTGAATTTGTCCACTTTTTATAAATTTTCATTTTTTTTTTTTTTTTTAAATATAATAAACATCTGTTTGAAGTGTGCGCCAGTTTAGAGGGTAATTTCTATCTCTTCTGTTGTGTATTTGAAAGTATTGGGGGTAACCAGGAATTAGGTTGAACCAAAACATATTTACCTATTACTTTCTAACACAATTTTGAGTTTTGAGAGGCTTTTTTGAAATACAGGGTTAAAAGTGATACAGCTTTAAGGTGTTGCAAGGATACTTGGGAAAAAACACCTGTAAGCAATTAGGTATCTGCATAAAAGAGGAAGTCCACTGAGGACTCTACATGCCCTGATGATCCCCTGTAACACATACTGGAGGTGGGGGAGAAACGTGCGTTGGCACTATGTGTTTATGAGAACCCAGGTACCTGTCGAATGTACCGTGGGCCAGGATTTCTAGTGCACCTGTCCAGGCCTATTCCCTGAATCTTTTGTTTCTTCAGAGACATTTTGGCTCTATACATGCAGCTGTACCTTTAAAGTGAGCTACGAATCTTTCAGGTGTGACTCCGACAGTGGAGTAAGTGGTTTTGAGGAGTGTGCTATTGGAGTGCAATGGAAGATGTGCCTATACGATAGGTGAACATATACATAACTTTGCGATACAGTCATTTGTCAAAGTTCTTGGCAAAACTTACAATGCAAAATTGATTCAAATGGATCCTTCTGTCTATAGCCACTCATAGTCCCTGGTGACGAGAGACCACTCCCACTATTGCTGATGTCACACGCCAAGTAATCATCACAGGTGCTTGCAAGCAGAAGACAAGTGGAAACAACAAAAACCGGAGGACTTAAGCTAAGTGTATGCTGTGTTTTCCAACTGAATTATTACACTTGCTAGAGACTCTTTATCCAGCAGTACTACTTGCGGCACATTTATTTGCCTTAAGAGAAGATTCCCTGGTATATATAAAGAGGAAAAACAAGCGCTTTTTGATACATAATATAGTTCACCTCTGTTTGGACTGCAGCCATATGTTTAACATGTATTTTGCCTACTTACTATAAATGTCCTATAAACATTAGATTCTATGTAACATTCGTTATAAACATGAGTTTTCTGGTTAACCCCTTATTGTTTATGATGTCTTTTTGTAATTTATAGCATAGGGAAAGTATTAGGTCTAAGTGCACTTAAAATGTTTTAGATTTTGCTGTCTTTAGTGGTAACTGATATTGACAGATAAGATATCGCTATATACTTAAGTGTATTTTTGGGAAATTATTATAAATAAATTTTTGAAAGTCTTCTATGTGTGCCGTTTATTCCCTTGCTGTTCTAGGGTAATCTTATATACCCTGGTATTTTTTTCTATCTTTCTTCTATATTTTATAATTAAAGGGACAGTCAACACCAGAACTTTAGTTGTTTTAAAAGATAGATAATCCCTTAATTACCCATTCCCCAGTTTAGCATAACAAACACAGTTTTAATAATACTCTTTTTACCTCTGTGATTACCTTGTATCTAAGCCTCTGCAAACTGCCCCCTTATTTCAGTTCTTTTGACAGACTAGCATTTTAGCCAATCAGTGCTCACTCCTCGATAAATTCACGTGCATGAGCTCATCTTTATCTATATGAAACACATGAACTAACGCCCTCTAGTGGTCAAAATGCATTCAACTTAGAGGCGGCCTTCAAGGTCTAAGAAATTAGCATATGAACCTCCTAGGTTTAGCTTTCAACTAAGAATACCAAGAGAACAAAGCAAAATTGGTGCTAAAAGTAAATTGGAATTTTTTTTAAAATTACATGCCCTATTTGAATCATGAAAGTTTTTTTTGGACTTTGTCTCTTTAAACATCTGTTATCGCTGGACTGGGCTGCAGTGTGAATGGCTGGATAAAAATGCACATTTCAACTTGCGTCTCTTGTGGTTACCACAGATAAAAATCACTTGCGGTCTTGGTCAATGAATATACCTGGATGATTTATACAAGGAGAACATGGTTGTTAGATTTTTATGTCATTGTGTTTTATACAATATTTTATAAATGTTTAAGTTGTGGAATATCTTCATTGCTGAGCATTGTTGTACCTAAATAAACTGTGTGATATAGGAAAGCCTATTACTTTTAATTTGCAAAAGAGAAGATTCTGATGTTTCAAGGAAAGCAACTACAGCAACAACCTGGAACCATCAATATCTAGGTCTTTATTTAATAAAAGGGTTAAAAAGGCTGAGACTTTAGTTTGAACGTCTTTGATATTCTGTTCTTCTGTTTTCGTAAAAAAAAAACAAGGTTATTTGTGTTCTTTCTAGACCTCTGTCTCCTGGGGACTCTTCTGTCCAGCTTTTAGAAGGAGGGCAGGTTCTACGACTCAACTGGACACGGCTTTCGGATCAGGGCCGGTATCAATGCTTAGCCTTTAACCATGCTGGACAGCAAGTCAAGGATTTTAATCTGAAGGTCCACAGTAAGTAGAGAATGCCTACAGAACCACCACAGCTACTGACCTACTGGTGCCTAGGACAGATATAGGTCATTGTATTGCCGTTTGGCCATATCACTGAAACAGACACCATTGTACTGACAGGACTTGGTTATATTGTGAAGTTATTAATAACTGATAATGTGATTGGTTTATTCATTGCTTGATAAAACAGGCAAACGAGTTATCATATTAGTGAGAGGATGTGTAATGTTCACCTGTCGGTTGTTGAAAGGGATTTGAAAACCAAAACATTTTCTTTTGTGATTCAGATAGAACAAACCATTTAAAAATAAATAAATTCCAATTTACTTGTGTTACCAAATTTGCTTCATTCCCATGATATTCTTTGTTGAAGAGATACCTAGGTAGCATCTGGTGCACTTACATGGCAGAAAATGGTGCTGCCCTCTAGTGCTCTTGTAAATGGATAACATTCTTGCACAACTGCTGCCGTATAGTGCTCCAGAAATGGGCCAGCTCCTAAGCATATGCTCCTGCTTTTTAACAAAAGATACCACAAGATCAAAAAAAATGTGATAATAGAAGTAAAGTAGAAAGTTGTTTAAAATCACACGCTCTATCGGAATCATGAAAGAAAAATTTTGTGTTTCATGTTCCTTTTAATACATTTTGCATGGAAATAGGTTGGAAAGATACATTAATAAATATTCAATTTAGCTGTATTTTGTTCCGTGGTTTACATGCGGTTGGATAAAAAGCAATGATTTAAAAAAAAAAAAAATTTAAAAACTAAAAATTTTTATTTAAATTTTTTTTTTTTTAAATAAAATGGTGTTTGAGAAAAAATCTATCTAAAGATAATTTTCTATTTAAGATATAATCCAAAGGTTATTAATCCTGAAATATAGATTATATAGCAAGATGCTTTATATTCATGGCTGTAATGTTTATTTATTTTTGACAAACTAATTCCATTAATCCTCTCACAAGGTCATACTCTCCCAGAGGTTTCTGTAAGATTATTTTGAATATTTTCATATCTAGAAGATATTATCACATATCCGGCTAGGTCGCCCATATACGGGCACGCTGTAAATAACCAGACATTACAAGTGGGTGCTTATTGCTACCGCAAGCACGCGGTAGCAATTAGTGCACAAGAAATTAACCAGAAACCAATTGGCCCTAAAATAAAGTGTCTTTTATTATTTTATTAAATTAATCTTGTTTTTCGTAAAAGAAAAATATTGCACGGAGCAGATTCTAGGAGTTAAAAGTGGCGGGTATGGGGAACTGTGTGTTCCCAGTAAATAGATATGTGTATGCTTATATACATATATATATTTATGTGTTAATATGTGTAATTGTATTGCTTTTTACACATATGAACACATAAATATATATGTATCTAGTCCTATCTATATATATTTACAATTAGCTGCCATCGCGGCACGACTTTACCACCTTCGCTGAGCTAGTTCTCATGCCGAAGCGCACTCTATTGAGTGCATAGCTTTCTAGCAATACGAACTAGAGGTTGCGTTCACAATGCGGGCAACTTCAGATACCAGCACACAATTTTGTGCTCCACTCGTAATCTGGTCCATTATTGGTTTTAATGTTCTCAAAACTGTGAATTTGTGTCTGCAGAAATAGCATGCCCCTTCTTGACAGCAAAATGTTATAAAATAAACATACAGAGTTGAGAAATAGACCTTAAAGGGGCATAGACCCACAAGAAGTACATTTGAAAGTGGTTTAAAATTGAATGTTCTATCTGATTCATGAAAATCTTTCTTGTCCCTATTGTAATGCCATCGCTCCCCTGCAAATCTATGTACACTGAATTAGTCCCTTACTGAGTTTTAAAAAGCTAACTGAATAGAAGAGAGTAATACATCTGCACAAGGAGTAAATTGTGAGGAGGGAGGGGCAAGCAGTAAAAATGAGAGTGAAACCTATAATGTTATTGGTTTAGTTAAATAAAACTAATTAAATTGTTGTTTTTAAAGGGATAATAAATCCTTTTTTTTCATGATTCAGATAGAGCAACAATTTTAAGCAACTTTCTAATTTACTTCTATTATCAATTTTTTTTTTGTTCTTTTTAATTAAAAAGCTGGAATTTAAAGCTTAGGAGCCGGCTCATGTTTGGTGCAGAACCTGGGTTATGCTTGCTTATTGGTTGGCTGAATGTAGTCACCAATAAGCAAGCGCTATCCAGAGTGCTGAACCTAAAATGGACCAGCTCCTAAGCTTTACATTCCTGCTTTTTTAAAAATAAAGATAGCAAGAGAACAAAGAAAATTTGACAATAGGAGTAAATTAGAAAGTTGTTTAAAATTGCTGCTCTATCTGAATCATGAAAGGTAAATATTGGGTTTAGTGTCCCTTTAAGATAATCATTATTTTTCTCCTTACAATAATGTACAGGTGAAAAGTTGATCAAATATGAAAGATTAACCAATAGAACTGGAGATTGTTCACCTATCAATAATTTAATTCATTTATCTATCTATGAAAATCTAATGATATATAACCAAATCAGTAACGGTCTGATATAACGAAAAATAATCTGAAAACTTATTCTAAAAAGAGAAACCTTTATGCAGAAAATCATGATTTAACCCCTTGAGTGCTAACGACGGCTCTGAGTCTTTGCAGAGTTTCACACTCAGGTGCTAACGATGGCTCAGAGCCATCGCTAGCACTCTCCCACCTTGAGGGAGATTTGGGGGCTCCCACCCGCTCCTACCCCGGCAATCAGGCCTGTATAATGACAGGCATCGCCGGGGCTTCACGTTTTGCATGGTGACGTCCGGCACAATGACGTGATGACGTCACCACGCAACTTTATTAAAAAAAGACAATGGACAATATAGGGAAAGGGGCATGCTGCTTAGAAGCCTGTATCTCAGGCATCTAAGCAGCTACAGACCCCCAAGACCCACCGTTGGAAAGGTAATCACCTAACCTTTTCAACTGTATAAGTCTTGGAGATCTGAAAAGAAAGAAAAAAAGTTAAAAAAAATATTGTAAAAAATTAAAAAACCCTCAAATGTGCTTAGCATCCAGGTGGGAAAGTGCTTAGCACTCAAAGGGTTAAATTAATTTGTATTGAGTCACCTGACTAGTGATTTAAATTAAAGCCACCCTGTTTACATGCAACATGAACTAATACCATTGAAGTTGAAACATTCAGAGACCAAATAATGAAAAGATAATGAAATAAATGTATTTTAATGGGCATTGTGTGATGTCATTATAGCCTCATGCTACCTCTGTATTAAAGGGACGTTAAACTAAAGAATGGTTACTGCTCACATACGATTTATCCTGTGCCTGCAGCTCTCTTCAGAGCTGTACTCAGGTGCCGGTTGGTGACACATTTTCATACTGGGAGCACCCATTATGTATCTCGTATATTTCTTGCACCCTGTGACAGAAGTGGTGAACGTTCACAGATAGTGATGGTTATGGCTTTTTCATAGTTATGATTAGCACACACAATACGGAGCGAGAGGTTTATATTTTTACAGTTTATATACAGTTGAAAAGTCACTTAAAGGGACAGTCTACTCCTAAAATGTTATTGTTTAAAAAGATAGATAATCAATGTTTTTCAAATTTTTAAAAAGTTGTAACGGGAACCAAATAAAAAAGCTAAAATAAAACTAGACCCCTTAGTCAGAAATTGTAATTCTTTATAATCTGTGGTGTAAATGAGTAAAATAAGGTGTAAAAAAACAAAACTTTAAATTCAATATTTTTGTGCATTTTTTAATTATATTTTATTACAGTAGAGTGATACTACCACCAAGTGGTAGGATATGGTACTGTTTATTAACTTCATTTTCTTTAAAGGGATAGTAACCCAATTTTTTTTTCTTTCGTGATTCATATAAAGCATGCAATTTTAAACAACTTTCTAATTTACTCCTATTATCAATTTTTCTTTGTATTCTTACTATCTTTATTTGAAAAACAGAAATGTTAAGCTTAGGAGCTAGCCCAATTTTGGTTTAGCCACCAATCAGCAAGCGCTACCCAGTGTTCTGAACCAAAAATGGGCCTTCTCTTAAGTTTACATTCCTGCTTTTTCAAATAAAGATACCAAGAGAGCGAAGTAAAATTGATAATATGAGTAAATTAGAAAGTTGCTTAAAATTGCATGCTCTATCTGAATCATGAAAGAAAAAAATGGGTTTACTATCCCTTTAAGATCAATGTATATAGTTCATAAATATTCTGAGACTAGGGCCTTAAGTCCTTTATATTTCTTTCTTTTACAAACATTAGCTGCAAATCTCAGACAAATCAGATAGGTTTGAATATTATGTGCTAATAGATATCTGCTGTAGATCTGCCAGTTCGCCAAATTATGTTTCATTAAAGGAACTCTAAAGTCAAAAATAAACTTTATTGATACAGATCCCAGCAATTTTAATTAAACTTTTCAATTCACTCCCATTATTAAAATCTTTTTATATTTACAGTTTCCGAGACACCAGCTCCTACTGAGCATGTGCAAGAATTCGCAGTATATACACATATGCATTTTGTGATTGGCTTACAGCTGTCACATGATGCAAGGCGAAGGAATATAATTGAACTAACTTTAAAATTTACCAGAATAAAATCTACTACTTTTGCATTGTGTTTTTTTTATCATGCAATTGTTTATTGTGCAGTTCTGCTGTGTTTAATTCTCCTTTTAACCTTCCTATATTACTTATATACCATAGTGAAGGTTGTTCATTACAAGTCGCGGGGCAAATCAGTTGCAAAAACTCCGCATGCGTTATGGCTTTTTCGCATTTGGAGTTGCGCAGCTATTACAAGTTGCAAAATAACTTATTTTGGATGCGCGTTAAGCCGCGTAATCTAAACAGCCAAATCGCGGGCGTGTTCACGTATTCCCCATAGAAGTCAATGGAGAAGACAAATAGAAAAAAACAAAACACTAAAACCCTAATATGTGGCGCAAAGCCCATGACTCCTCGAAAAGTGTACATGAAAATGCGAATATTTCATATTACGAAAATGTTTTCGTAACAGAATATGTTCTATTTATTTATAAATAATTAATTCTTGATATATGTGATGATTTTTGGACAGATATATCTATTTATTGCGAGATATGTATATGAATATATAAATGTCTAGATATTTCGAGATCTATATGCGAATATCGCTTTGAAAATCCCTCTGTGATATGGTTTAATGTGCATAAGATTGTAATGTGAAATATTTACATTATCTCCATAGTTAAACATATCTCTATACATAAATGCATGTTTCTCTATGTATGTGTATGTAAGTCAATGTAAAATCCCTTTTTTTTCTAACACCCGAGATCTCCTATCTTTAGCTCTTATAACTTTTGTGTGCAATATATTTTTAAAATAATATTTATTAGACAGTGTTAATATGAGTGGAACTGTACTTTGTAATGTATTTTTGTAGTGTTTCGTGACATTTTTTTGTTGCAGAAAACTGTTAACTACAGCTCTTTGAGCGCAGAAAGGATTGTTGTTTAAAAGGCTATTGTGGGAGCGCAATTTTTCAAGACTTGTAATATCTGCGCAATGGAAATTGCTTGTGAAAATACACGCAATTAATACTCTTGCCCTTAGAGGGTTATATAACTGTCCAGCATTCTACTTTTTACTTCTTGAAATGAAAAAAGATGCAGAACTAGAAAATTCATGAGGAAAAATATATTTCAATTGGACTTTGCTGGGATTTGAACCTGTAACCCTGACAGCTACAGAGTTTTATTTTTACTATATATATAATCTACTTGGTAACAAAACAAATGGCAACTAACATTATGGCTACTTATTTTGTGTATGGGTGGTGCATTACCTTTAAAAATACAAGTGTTTACAGGGTTTTATTTTACTTAATGGTGTCAATGAATACTCACGGTTTACGAAAGAGGCTTATTTAATGTAGAAATGAATGTCTTGTAGAGCTTGTAAAGTACACTAATCCCCTGACATGGTTTCTCATTAAGCCATATAAAGCTGAATAGAATAAAATGAAATCTATTACAATTGTGTCTCGGTTCAGTCTTCATGCACGTGCTTTGTTGCTTTAGAGAAAGCAAAATGACAGTAATTGTAGGGCAGTTTGCTTAAATCATACAAGAATTTGACGTTATCATTCTTTTTAGGTCCGCCGACAATTTGGGCATCTAATGAAACAACAGACGTGACTTCTCTGCTGCACGGTGCTGTGGAGCTGAAGTGTGAAGCCCGAGGATCTCCCCCTCCCAGCATCACCTGGTTTAAGGACAAGCGGCCTATTGTGTCCAGCTCAAGGGCGATGTACCGGGACAGCGGTAGGATTCTGCAGCTTAGCAGGGTCCAGCTGTCTGATGTTGGCACTTACACCTGCAGAGCCCATAATCAAGCTGGCACAGCTGAGAAATCTTATCGGCTGGAGATTTATGGTACGTTTTCCCACTTGGACCATTTGTAACTCAGTGCTCCAGTAAATGTGGTTCACCTGTATCTGCAAACACTGCAGCTTCATTTGAAGGAAAGAAAGAGATGCATTTGCATTGTCTTTCATACTGTATATGTAATGTTTTACAAGGAAATAACAGTGTAAATCAACCTCCCAGAGGAAGATGGTAAAGAGAGAGATGTGTTTGCATCTGAAATAGCTGTTTTTTGTTCATTGAATCACCCATTGTTATTAACCATTTTAATACATAACTATTCGACCAAACATGATCAGGTATGCTCTTTCTGCAGGGTCAGCCTATTTAAATTGGCATATTCTTGCGAACACCAGATGATGGTTTTAATGAGCAAACAGCTATGTCAAATACAAAAACCAAGAACATACTTTTAATACTCTGCAGTAACTATAACAAAACATTTGGAACACACTAAGAAGCACATTTTGCAGTACTGTGTCCCTTAAAGGGACATGAAACCCAAACATTTTCTTTCATGATTTAGATAGAGAATACAATTTTAAACAACTTTCCAATTTACTTCTATTATTTAATTTGCTTCCTTCCCTTGTTATTCTTTGCTGAAAGGTTTATCTAGGCAAGCTCAGGAGCAGCAGAGAACCTAGGTTCTGGCTGTTGATTGGTGGCTGCATATATATACTGATTGTGATTGGCTCACCCATGTGTTCAGTTAGAAACCATTAGTGCATTGCTGCTCCTTCAACAAATGATACAAAGAGAATGAAACAGATTAGATAATAGAAGTAAATTTGAAAGTTGTTTAAAATTGTATTCTCTATCTGAATCATGAAAGAACATTTTTGGGTTCCATGTCCCTTTAAAGACAACTAACAGATACTCTAAAACTTAAACTGTAACTGAAATATTTATTTACACTGTGCTCTGCAAATATTACATTTGAATACATATATTTTTGCATGCGCCCTTTCAAGAAGTCTGCGCCTCATTTTGCAAAATGAGTATGTCTTAGAAAGAACCAACCTGCCATGCAGTGTAACTCTAATGAGTATGTCTTATAAAGAACCAAGCTGCCATGCAGTGTAACTCTAATGAGTATGTCTTAGAAAGAACCAAGCTGCCATGCAGTGTAACTCTAATGAGTATGTCATAGAAAGAACCAAGCTGCCATGCAGTGTAACTCTAATGAGTATGTCTTATAAAGAACCAAGCTGCCATGCAGTGTAACTCTAATGAGTATGTCTTATAAAGAACCAAGCTGCCATGCAGTGTAACTCTAATGAGTATGTCTTATAAAGAACCAAGCTGCCATGCAGTGTAACTCTAATGAGTATGTCTTAGAAAGAACCAAGCTGCCATGCAGTGTAACTCTAATGAGTATGTCTTATAAAGAACCAAGCTGCCATGCAGTGTAACTCTAATGAGTATGTCTTAGAAAGAACCAAGCTGCCATGCAGTGTAACTCTGAGTATGTCATAGAAAGAACCAAGCTGCCATGCAGTGTAACTCTAATGAGTATGTCATATAAAAAACCAAGCTGCCATGCAGTGTAACTCTAATGAGTATGTCTTAGAAAGAACCAAGCTGCCATGCAGTGTAACTCTGAGTATGTCTTAGAAAGAACCAAGCTGCCATGCAGTGTAACTCTAATGAGTATGTCATAGAAAGAACCAAGCTACCATGCAGTGTAACTCTAATGAGTATGTCTTAGAAAGAACCAAGCTGCCATGCAGTGTAACTCTAATGAGTATGTCTTAGAAAGAACCAAGCTGCCATGCAGTGTAACTCTGAGTATGTCTTAGAAAGAACCAAGCTGCCATGCAGTGTAACTCTAATGAGTATGTCATAGAAAGAACCAAGCTGCCATGCAGTGTAACTCTAATGAGTATGTCATAGAAAGAACCAAGCTGCCATGCAGTGTAACTCTAATGAGTATGTCATAGAAAGAACCAAGCTGCCATGCAGTGTAACTCTAATGAGTATGTCTTATAGAGAACCAAGCTGCCATGCAGTGTAACTCTAATGAGTATGTCTTAGAAAGAACCAAGCTGCCATGCAGTGTAACTCTAATGAGTATGTCTTATAGAGAACCAAGCTGCCATGCAGTGTAACTCTAATGAGTATGTCTTAGAAAGAACCAAGCTGCCATGCAGTGTAACTCTAATGAGTATGTCATAGAAAGAACCAAGCTGCCATGCAGTGTAACTCTAATGAGTATGTCATAGAAAGAAACAAACTGCCATGCAGTGTAACTCTGAGTATGTCTTAGAAAGAACCAAGCTGCCATGCAGTGTAACTCTAATGAGTATGTCTTAGAAAGAACCAAGCTGCCATGCAGTGTAACTCTAATGAGTATGTCATAGAAAGAACCAAGCTGCCATGCAGTGTAACTCTAATGAGTATGTCATAGAAAGAACCAAGCTGCCATGCAGTGTAACTCTAATGAGTATGTCATAGAAAGAACCAAGCTGCCATGCAGTGTAACTCTGAGTATGTCTTATAAAGAACCAAGCTGCCATGCAGTGTAACTCTGAGTATGTCTTAGAAAGAAACAAGCTGCCATGCAGTGTAACTCTGAGTATGTCTTAGAAAGAACCAAACTGCCATGCAGTGTAACTCTAATGAGTATGTCATAGAAAGAACCAAGCTGCCATGCAGTGTAACTCTAATGAGTATGTCTTATAAAGAACCAAGCTGCCATGCAGTGTAACTCTGAGTATGTCTTAGAAAGAACCAAGCTGCCATGCAGTGTAACTCTGAGTATGTCATAGAAAGAACCAAGCTGCCATGCAGTGTAACTCTAATGAGTATGTCTTATAAAGAACCAAGCTGCCATGCAGTGTAACTCTGAGTATGTCTTAGAAAGAACCAAGCTGCCATGCAGTGTAACTCTGAGTATGTCATAGAAAGAACCAAGCTGCCATGCAGTGTAACTCTAATGAGTATGTCTTAGAAAGAACCAAGCTGCCATGCAGTGTAACTCTAATGAGTATGTCATAGAAAGAACCAAGCTGCCATGCAGTGTAACTCTGAGTATGTCTTAGAAAGAACCAAGCTGCCATGCAGTGTAACTCTAATGAGTATGTCTTAGAAAGAACCAAGCTGCCATGCAGTGTAACTCTAATGAGTATGTCTTAGAAAGAACCAAGCTGCCATGCAGTGTAACTCTAATGATTATGTCTTATAAAGAACCAAGCTGCCATGCAGTGTAACTCTAATGAGTATGTCATAGAAAGAACCAAGCTGCCATGCAGTGTAACTCTAATGAGTATGTCATAGAAAGAACCAAGCTGCCATGCAGTGTAACTCTAATGAGTATGTCATAGAAAGAACCAAGCTGCCATGCAGTGTAACTCTGAGTATGTCATAGAAAGAACCAAGCTGCCATGCAGTGTAACTCTAATGAGTATGTCATATAAAGAACCAAGCTGCCATGCAGTGTAACTCTGAGTATGTCTTAGAAAGAACCAAGCTGCCATGCAGTGTAACTCTAATGAGTATGTCTTAGAAAGAACCAAGCTGCCATGCAGTGTAACTCTAATGAGTATGTCATAGAAAGAACCAAGCTGCCATGCAGTGTAACTCTAATGAGTATGTCTTAGAAAGAACCAAGCTGCCATGCAGTGTAACTCTAATGAGTATGTCATAGAAAGAACCAAGCTGCCATGCAGTGTAACTCTAATGAGTATGTCTTAGAAAGAACCAAGCTGCCATGCAGTGTAACTCTAATGAGTATGTCATAGAAAGAACCAAGCTGCCATGCAGTGTAACTCTAATGAGTATGTCATAGAAAGAACCAAGCTGCCATGCAGTGTAACTCTAATGAGTATGTCATAGAAAGAACCAAGCTGCCATGCAGTGTAACTCTAATGAGTATGTCATAGAAAGAACCAAGCTGCCATGCAGTGTAACTCTAATGAGTATGTCATAGAAAGAACCAAGCTGCCATGCAGTGTAACTCTAATGAGTATGTCATAGAAAGAACCAAGCTGCCATGCAGTGTAACTCTAATGAGTATGTCATAGAAAGAACCAAGCTGCCATGCAGTGTAACTCTAATGAGTATGTCTTATAGAGAACCAAGCTGCCATGCAGTGTAACTCTAATGAGTATGTCTTAGAAAGAACCAAGCTGCCATGCAGTGTAACTCTAATGAGTATGTCATATAAAGAACCAAGCTGCCATGCAGTGTAACTCTGAGTATGTCATAGAAAGAACCAAGCTGCCATGCAGTGTAACTCTAATGAGTATGTCATAGAAAGAACCAAGCTGCCATGCAGTGTAACTCTAATGAGTATGTCATAGAAAGAACCAAGCTGCCATGCAGTGTAACTCTAATGAGTATGTCATAGAAAGAACCAAGCTGCCATGCAGTGTAACTCTGAGTATGTCATAGAAAGAACCAAGCTGCCATGCAGTGTAACTCTAATGAGTATGTCTTAGAAAGAACCAAGCTGCCATGCAGTGTAACTCTAATGAGTATGTCATAGAAAGAACCAAGCTGCCATGCAGTGTAACTCTGAGTATGTCTTAGAAAGAACCAAGCTGCCATGCAGTGTAACTCTAATGAGTATGTCTTAGAAAGAACCAAGCTGCCATGCAGTGTAACTCTAATGAGTATGTCATAGAAAGAACCAAGCTGCCATGCAGTGTAACTCTAATGAGTATGTCATATAAAGAACCAAGCTGCCATGCAGTGTAACTCTAATGAGTATGTCATATAAAGAACCAAGCTGCCATGCAGTGTAACTCTAATGAGTATGTCATAGAAAGAACCAAGCTGCCATGCAGTGTAACTCTGAGTATGTCTTAGAAAGAACCAAGCTGCCATGCAGTGTAACTCTAATGAGTATGTCTTAGAAAGAACCAAGCTGCCATGCAGTGTAACTCTAATGAGTATGTCATAGAAAGAACCAAGCTGCCATGCAGTGTAACTCTAATGAGTATGTCTTAGAAAGAACCAAGCTGCCATGCAGTGTAACTCTAATGAGTATGTCTTAGAAAGAACCAAGCTGCCATGCAGTGTAACTCTAATGAGCATGTCTTAGAAAGAACCAAGCTACCATGCAGTGTAACTCTAATGAGTATGTCTTAGAAAGAACCAAGCTGCCATGCAGTGTAACTCTAATGAGTATGTCATAGAAAGAACCAAGCTGCCATGCAGTGTAACTCTGAGTATGTCTTAGAAAGAACCAAGCTGCCATGCAGTGTAACTCTAATGAGTATGTCTTAGAAAGAACCAAGCTGCCATGCAGTGTAACTCTAATGAGTATGTCATAGAAAGAACCAAGCTGCCATGCAGTGTAACTCTAATGAGTATGTCATAGAAAGAACCAAGCTGCCATGCAGTGTAACTCTAATGAGTATGTCATAGAAAGAACCAAGCTACCATGCAGTGTAACTCTAATGAGTATGTCATAGAAAGAACCAAGCTGCCATGCAGTGTAACTCTAATGAGTATGTCTTAGAAAGAACCAAGCTGCCATGCAGTGTAACTCTAATGAGTATGTCATAGAAAGAACCAAGCTGCCATGCAGTGTAACTCTGAGTATGTCATAGAAAGAACCAAGCTGCCATGCAGTGTAACTCTAATGAGTATGTCATATAAAGAACCAAGCTGCCATGCAGTGTAACTCTAATGAGTATGCCATAGAAAGAACCAAGCTGCCATGCAGTGTAACTCTGAGTATGTCATAGAAAGAACCAAGCTGCCATGCAGTGTAACTCTAATGAGTATGTCTTAGAAAGAACCAAGCTGCCATGCAGTGTAACTCTAATGAGTATGTCATAGAAAGAACCAAGCTGCCATGCAGTGTAACTCTGAGTATGTCATAGAAAGAACCAAGCTGCCATGCAGTGTAACTCTGAGTATGTCATAGAAAGAACCAAGCTGCCATGCAGTGTAACTCTAATGAGTATGGGGGTACAGGGGTCTCGGAAGTCATTATGTTTTATTTCCCCCTTAGTTGCTCCTGATATTGAAGGAGGAGGTATAAAACCACTGGACATTAAAGCCACTGTTGGTCATTTTCTGGAGCTCGAGTGTTCTGCGTCTGGTCATCCTCCTCCCACACTTTCCTGGTTGAAGGACGGATTGATGTTGTCTGAAAGAGATGGATTACAGATCCGGGGTGGTGGTCGGACCCTTCATATTGCTACAGTGACGGAGAGCACACAGGGGACATTCATGTGTGTAGCTGTCAGCCTAGCTGGAGAAACTGTGCTTCACTACACTGTAACCGTATTGGGTAAGAACAGCCCTAATGTCCCCTTGTGAGTGAGGACACTTGGGTGCAATTATTGTACATATGTAAAATGTGTGTATTAATATCATAAACATAATTATCCATTTACATAAAAATTACACCTGCAGTCTCTGCTTATTCAGAATTCAAACCTTTCTTCCCGCCCCCCCCTGTTCAATGTCAAGATTCTAACTGGTCATCGGAAATGTATTACATCACACAAGATAAGAACACCACACGTGAACCCCATGGTGTAATGTCTTCAGATAACAAACCACTTGTAGACAAATGAGGGCAGGTCATTTTAAAACAACTTCCCAATTTACCTTTATCATCAAATTTGTCTTTGTTCTTTTAGTATTCTTTGTTGAAGGTTAAACCTAGGTAGGATCAAAGGCTAATTACTAAACCCTTGAAGGCCGCCTCTTATCTCCGTGCATTTTGACAGTTTTTCACCCTTAGGGGCCTATTTATCAAGCTCCTCGTGGAGCTTGATGCCCCGTGTTTCTGGCGAGCCTTCAGACTCGCCAGAAACACAAGTTATGAAGCTGCGGTCTAAAGACCGCTGCTCCATAACCTGTCCGCCTGCTCTGAGGAGGTGGACAGACATCGCTAGAAATCAACCTGATCGAATACAATCGGGTTGATTGACACCCCCTGCTAGCGGCCGATTGGCCGTGAATCTGCAGGGGGCGGCATTGCACCAGCAGTTCACAAGAACTGCTTGTGCAATGCTGAATGCGGAGAGCGTAATGCTGTCCGCATTCAGCGATGTCTGTCGGACATGATTCGCTGATCGGATCATGTCGGACAGATATTTGATAAATCTGCCCCATAGACAGCACTAGTTAATTTGTGTCATATAGATAACACTGTGCTCACTCCAGTGGAGTTATTTATGAGTCAGCACTGATTGGCTAAAATGCAAGTTTGTCAAAAGCACTGAGATAAGGGGGCAGCTCTGCAGAGGCTTAGATACAAGGTAATCACAGAGGTAAAAAGTATATTAATATAACAGAGTTGATTATGCAAAACTGGGGAATGGGTAATAAAGAGATTATCTATTTTTTTAAACAATAAACATTTTCATGTAGACCGTCCCTTTAAAGTAATTTGTATAGAAAGTCATCGTTGTTACAGAGTTTTATAACAGTCAACTTGCTGAATGTTCAATACTAAAAATTCTGTTAGAGTGTGAATATTTGCTGCCTATTATAGAAGACATTATTTTCCTTTATTTAACTGTTGTTTTATATCAAAATAAATCTTTTTTTCCCCTCTTTCTCAGTTCCCCCTAAAGTTCTAATTAACGAAGGCATTGGACATGTGAATGTGACTGCAAACGATCCACTGGCGCTTACCTGCCATGTTACGGGATTCCCAACTCCGAGGGTCAGGTAGGTTGAAGCAGAGATTAAACTAGGAATAGTAATACATCTATATCTAATGGATAAGAAACGTGGCACCATTTGTGGCACATAAGCTTTTCTGGGTCAGAAAACTGCTGTAAAACATTACGGCCCTAACAGGTACCACCCAATTTATCCACATTATCACTTTGTCTTTTTGTAGGTGGTTAAGGAATGGCCATCTCATTGACAAACAAAATGGTGTGGAATTATTAGATGAAGGAAGAATATTAGCCATCAGCCTAATACAGGC
The DNA here is from genome assembly GCF_027579735.1 of Bombina bombina. Classification (NCBI taxonomy): domain Eukaryota; kingdom Metazoa; phylum Chordata; class Amphibia; order Anura; family Bombinatoridae; genus Bombina; species Bombina bombina. Next base: position 127,989,948 of record NC_069510.1, read on the forward strand.
GAGACACGCAGGGAGTTACATATGTAAAGCTGACAGTGAGGCCGGTACCGCAGAGGAAGAGGTGGTTGTATCTGTGCAAGGTTAGTATACCGGGGTGTTCTCATCCTGAGAAGGAAGACCTCATTCAATGTCTCACTTATTATTATGCCATCAATTATTGTAGTTTTATATTAATACAAAACGTGTTTTTTATTATTATAAATTGTTTGATAAAGTTTTGTTAGACTTGTTGTCTGATACACTAAGAGGTCTCAGCACCTGAAACTGATTTATATGCTGGGTTCTTAATGTTTAGGAATAATTTGTGAGAAAGAAACTCTATGGCAGGTTGTGCTATAATGTTTATAATTGTGATTCTTCACCAAATACATTTTCTTTTATCTCTGTTCCTATGTCTGTATGACAGAGCTACCTACAGTTATCATATCTGGGGGCAGTAGCATGGTCGTTCCATTCCTGGGTTCAGTGGTTCTGCAATGTGACGTGTTAGGAACTCCGCCCCTGTCTGTGACCTGGTGGAAAGATGGCTCCCCTCTGTCCCTCAGTGGAACTACGCTGCAGGTAGATATAATACATGCCAGAATTTATGGGACAGTATACACCAATTTTCATTTAACTGCATGTAACAGACACTACTATATAGAATAATATGCACAGATACTGATCTAAAAGTCCAGTGTAAAACCTTTTAAAAACTTACTTAGAAGCTCCCAGTTTAGCTCTGTTAATTAAATAAGCCTGGGACAACCACTGAAAGGGGCTAAGAGCAGACCCTCCCCTGCATATGAAACAACCCATTATACAAACTGAAGCAGTCTAAAGTCTGTATACATCAGTATACATCTAAAATGTTGGGGCTTGGTTAGGAGTCTGAAAATCAGCACAATGTTATTTAAAAATAAGAAAAACTATATTTTTTTCAAAAACACTCCCAGGTGGGCTTAGGTTATAGCAGATTAGGGGTTAATAGTGTAGGTCGTGCTGGTGTGAGGGCGCGTAAGGGGTTAATATTAGCATTACATTTTTATACAATATTTTAAGGACCATTAAAGGGACGGTAAAGTCATAATTAGACATTCATGATTTAGACAGAGAATACAATTTTAAACAACTTTCCAATTTACTTCTGTTATTGAATTTGCTTCCTTCTCTTGTTGTTCTTTGCTGAAAGATTTATCTAGGTAATCACAGGAGCAGCAAAGAACCTAGGTTCTAGCTGTTGATTGGTGGCTGCATATATATAGGCCGAATGTCATTGGCTCATTCACCCATGTGTTCATTTAGAAACCAGTAGTGCATTGCTGCTCCTCCTTCAACAAATGATACCAAGAGAATGAAGCAAATTTGATATTAGAAGTAATCTGAAAAGTTGTTTAAAATTGTACATTCTACCCAAATCATGAAAGAAAATGTTGGTGTTTCATGTGCCTTTAAATGATATGTTTTCATGTATAATGCATATTAATTTAATAATTGTATAGAAATTATACTGCATTGTGTTTAGTGTTCTTTTTATCATTTAAAACATAAATATATAATTGTAAATATATATTTATGTTATCAAAGTCACGCAAAAAAAGCTGTATAATTTCTATATGATTACAATAATATATATTATAGAAGAAAAGGCGATCATTTAAACATTGTATATAAATGTATGGACAGAGCTCCTATAGTTCTAATAGGGAGTTGTTTTATCTTTATAGGTCAGGTATAGTGGAGACAAGACGTAGATATAGGTATTCTGTGGCAGTTACGTAGCTGCGTGTTCCAGGGGAGTAACCTGCATCTTGATTGGGATACATTGCCAGTAGTGCGATATATTCCAATCTCTGAAGTGTAGGTTACGTGTAGGGATTCAGTCATGTTTGTCTTTTCAGTGGTGAGACTTTACAGTGTGAGGCAGGTAGTGGTTTAGTAACAGTAAGGTCAGGTATGTAGTATTTGAATTGTTCCTACACACAAACCGGTTTGGTTCTATTGAGCTCACTGTCTGTGCTGAGTACTTCAAATACAGCCGCTGATAGTGCCGACAAGTGGCGATGTCAGCAGACTTTTGCTGAAGCCGTGATCCCTATTATATCCTATGGGAGACACATCGCTACTCGCCGGCACTTCGTGGGTCTGCCCCTTTTATTTTAATATATCGACAGACCGACGGACTGCGAGTCTGGTGAACCCAAGCAGGCAGTTTCTTGTTGTTGTGACAATCTTTTAAATATTGGAGCCTGCGAGAGATGGGTGAAGCATACAGAAAGAAATATAATCACAAAAAAGAACAAAGGAGATATTTTTAATCATGGGCAGTGGAGGCATATTTTTTTTATATTATGGTACTGTAGGAAACTTACAAAGCTTCAAACATTTTATCTTTTTTGTTTTTATTGTTTCTATAATAAGGATACAATAAAGCAGTTATTTGGGTAGTTACAGACACAAAGTGAATACTGTCATCCAGTCTAGTTCTCTCACCCTGAAAATCTGATATCTAGCACTGCTTTATTGGTGCTGTTATAAATTGGGAATGCAAATGTTTCTCTCCCGCAGATTGATTCAATTTCTGTCTCGGATGAAGGACGTTACACCTGTGTGGCCACAAATTCCGTTGGCGAAGGAAAACAAGACATCATTCTGACAGTGCTGGGTAAGATGAAATTCTCTCAGTCGGTGCAAAAAGATTACTTTCTGTCTGGTTTATTAAAGTTTTGTTCTCAGACTACTAGCACCTGAATATTATCTATTATTTAAAGGGACAGTCTAGTCAAAAGTAAAATTTCCTGATTCAGATAGGGCATGCAATTTTAAACAACGTTCCAATTTGTGGAGTTATTTATGAATCAACACTGATTGGCTAACATGCAAGTCTGTCAAAAGAACTGAATAAGGGGGCAGTCTGTAGAGGCTTAGATATAAGGTAATCACAGAGGTAAAAGGTGTATTATTATAACTGTGTTGGTTATGTAAAACTGGGGAATAGGTAATAAAGGGATTATCTATGTTTTTAAACAATAACAATTCTGGAGTAGACTCTCCCTTTAGTAATATGTGCCAGATTTTACATCATACTAAGAAGACTTTAGTGTTACTCAGGGTTTATTCCCTTTTTCAACTGTTTATTTACACTACATGGGTTTGTTTCTGTCTCCTTTATTTAGTGCCGCCTAACATTGAGCCTACGGAGGTGAATCAGACTATTGTGGAAAATCTCCCAGCATCCTTAGAGTGCCTAGCATCAGGCAACCCACCTCCCGGTATGCACTGTTCAAGCAATTTCACCTCTACATGAATACATGGTGTTTGTGTCACAATATAAAGATAGCCAAAAAGAGCAATATCCTCTGGTACAGGGGACCGGTAAGAAAACTGATAACATCACTGAGATTTCCCTTTCTGCGTGCACAGTGCCTCAAAAATGACAAAAAATAGTGCTTACTTAAGTGCAGGCAGTGTAACACGTAAGTACATTGCTCTAGTAGTTATTGTATCACTGGATTACAAACAGTAGTGCTTACTTAAGTGCAGGCAGTGTAACACGTAAGTGCATTGCTCTAGTAGTTAGTGAATCACTGTATTACAAACAATAGTGCTTACTTAAGTGCAGGCAGTGTAACACATAAGTGCATTGCTCTAGTAGTTATTGTATCACTGGATTACAAACAATAGTGCTTACTTAAGTGCAGGCAGTGTAACACGTAAGTACATTGCTCTAGTAGTTATTGTATCACTGGATTACAAACAATAGTGCTTACTTAAGTGCAGGCAGTGTAACACGTAAGTGCATTGCTCTAGTAGTTAGTGAATCACTGTATTACAAACAATAGTGCTTACTTAAGTGCAGGCAGTGTAACACATAAGTGCATTGCTCTAGTAGTTATTGTATCACTGGATTACAAACAATAGTGCTTACTTAAGTGCAGGCAGTGTAACACGTAAGTACATTGCTCTAGTAGTTATTGTATCACTGGATTACAAACAATAGTGCTTACTTAAGTGCAGGCAGTGTAACACGTAAGTGCATTGCTCTAGTAGTTAGTGAATCACTGTATTACAAACAATAGTGCTTACTTAAGTGCAGGCAGTGTAACACGTAAGTGCATTGCTCTAGTAGTTAGTGAATCACTGGATTACAAACAGTAGTGCTTACTTAAGTGCAGGCAGTGTAACACATAAGTGCATTGCTCTAGTAGTTATTGTATCACTGGATTACAAACAATAGTGCTTACTTAAGTGCAGGCAGTGTAACACGTAAGTGCATTGCTCTAGTAGTTATTGTATCACTGGATTACAAACAATAGTGCTTACTTAAGTGCAGGCAGTGTAACACGTAAGTGCATTGCTCTAGTAGTTAGTGAATCACTGGATTACAAACAATAGTGCTTACTTAAGTGCAGGTAGTGTAACACGTAAGTGCATTGCTCTAGTAGTTAGTGAATCACTGGATTACAAACAGTAGTGCTTACTTAAGTGCAGGCAGTGTAACACGTAAGTGCATTGCTCTAGTAGTTATTGAATCACTGGATTACAAACAATAGTGCTTACTTAAGTGCAGGCAGTGTAACGTGTAAGTACATTGCTCTAGTAGTTAGTGAATCACTGGATTACAAACAATAGTGCTTACTTAAGTGCAGGCAGTGTAACACGTAAGTGCATTGCTCTAGTGGTTAGTGAATCACTGGATTACAAACAATAGTGCTTACTTAAGTGCAGGCAGTGTAACGTGTAAGTACATTGCTCTAGTAGTTATTGTATCACTGGATTACAAACAATAGTGCATACTTAAGTGCAGGCAGTGTAACATGTAAGTACATTGCTCTAGTAGTTAGTGAATCACTGGATTACAAACAATAGTGCTTACTTAAGTGCAGGCAGTGTAACGTGTAAGTGCATTGCTCTAGTAGTTAGTGAATCACTGGATTACAAACAATAGTGCTTACTTAAGTGCAGGCAGTGTAACACATAAGTGCATTGCTCTAGTAGTTATTGTATCACTGGATTACAAACAATAGTGCATACTTAAGTGTAGGCAGTGTAACGTGTAAGTGCATTGCTCTAGTAGTTATTGAATCACTGGATTACAAACAATAGTGCTTACTTAAGTGCAGGCAGTGTAACACGTAAGTACATTGCTCTAGTAGATAGTGTATCACTGGATTACAAACAATAGTGCTTACTTAAGTGCAGGCAGTGTAACGTGTAAGTACATTGCTCTAGTAGTTAGTGAATCACTGGATTACAAACAGTAGTGCTTACTTAAGTGCAGGCAGTGTAACATGTAAGTACATTGCTCTAGTAGTTATTGAATCACTGGATTACAAACAGTAGTGCTTACTTAAGTGCAGGCAGTGTAACATGTAAGTACATTGCTCTAGTAGTTATTGAATCACTGGATTACAAACAGTAGTGCTTACTTAAGTGCAGGCAGTGTAACACGTAAGTGCATTGCTCTAGTAGTTACGGTATCACTGGATTACAAACAGTAGTGCTTACTTAAGTGCAGGCAGTGTAACATGTAAGTTCATTGCTCTAGTAGTTAGTGAATCACTGGATTACAAACAATAGTGCTTACTTAAGTGCAGGCAGTGTAACACGTAAATGCATTGCTCTAGTAGTTAGGGTATCACTGGATTACAAATAGCGCTTACTTAAGTGCAGGCAGTGTAACATGTAAGTGCATTGCTCTAGTAGTTAGTGAATCACTGGATTACAAACAATAGTGCTTACTTAAGTGCAGGCAGTGTAACACGTAAGTGCATTGCTCTAGTAGTTAGGGTATCACTGGATTACAAATAGCGCTTACTTAAGTGCAGGCAGTGTAACATGTAAGTGCATTGCTCTAGTAGTTAGTGAATTACTGTATTACAAAATTGGTTGATTTTTTTTCTGATCTGCATAAACAATTGCAAGGTAAAAATAACGCAGTTTATTAAATGTGATTTCTCTTTATGTTTATTGCTTAATGTCCCTTTTTAAGTTCTCTTATAGGCTGACATATTGATAAACTTTACTGTATCCCATACTGAATGGTTGTGATGTGCATATATTTATCTTAAGTAATGCAATTTATTTACCTGTATAGGTTTAGTCTGGTCTAATAGTTATGCTTTTTGTGATCACAGTGGTGTCCTGGTACAGAGGAGATCAGTTGCTATCTGCCACACCTGGCATCTCCCTGCTAAATGAGGGCAGGACCCTGCAGATAGAGAGAGCCCGTGGCACAGATACTGGGGAGTATCTCTGCGTGGCATCTAACACGGCTGGCAGCACCGAGCTCCTGTATAACCTGCAAGTTTATGGTGAGAATCCTGACCAGTACTTTATAATAACCCTCAAAGCCTTGCATGGTGAACGCACATGCTTCATAAATCTGTGTTTTTAGGCTGTTTTTATTTGTGCTTCAGAAGATATTGGTATTCATATAAACTGCCTTACCCATAAAACCAGACTTAGGTCTCTCCCCTTAAAAATGCGCTTACAGCAGTGCTCAAGCTAACATGCTGAGATCACTGTTGAGTGTGTTTTTCTTTGCTATTGTATGTTTTTGAGAATTTTAATGTGTGCGATTTGTGTTTACCTGTGTGATGTGTACATCAGTGTTTGTTTGCTGCATAGTGTGAACTATAAGTGTGAATGTTTTAGTGTTTATGTTGGAGATCTAGGACTGTACATAATAGGAACACGATAACAAAAGTTTCAGGAAAGTATGGGGCCCTGTAGGTTTACACATCATTTTCAAAGGCTTCAAGTGTTTTCATCTTTGGCAAGCTTTCCTTTTTTTTTATAAGCCAATAAATATTCTGTCCCTAAGGATAAATTGTGCACAAACATGCACTTCATACGCATGAGCAAACTTTCTCAGTGTCACTTTAATGACAGTGCCTCCACAAATCATTTCCATGACTGATGCTGCTACCTTCTTGGTGAATGAGCCGGTGTGGTTAGCGTGCAATGCCTCAGGGGTACCAGAGCCAACTCTGATGTGGCTAAAGGATGAGTTCCCAGTTTCCACAGCAACTGCCGGACTTCAGGTTAGTCACAATTTATCTGTGTTGCACATTTCTGAGGGTTGTGGTTTGGCCAAGGAAATGGGTATTCTCGTGTGCTTGAAAAGTGCTTTATTATCCTTGTGTTGTGGCTTAGATTCTGGAGCACGGTCGGCTTCTCACCATCTCTGCCGCCCATGTGTCAGATGCCGGGAGCTATACCTGTGTGGCTGTGAATCTCGCTGGTGAAGACAGCCACCTTATTGAGCTGCAAGTGTATGGTAAGCACGTCTTAATTCCTTCAGATCCGGTGGTCAATGCAGTGTTAGTGTTACAGTATTCTGGTCATACCCCTTCTCCAAATATTGCAGACTTGTTTGGATAAATGTGTAATGATCTGATCAAGCATTAGTGCTTTTAAATGTCTTGCAGTGTAGAACTTTAGTATATTCTATTCTGTTTTATTTCATGTATATCTGCTGATTTTTTTCATAACTTTATCACCCAGTATCCCAGTGAGAGTTCAGCATCAAAGTCAGACCAGCTTTTTGTATGTACCAGCGATTATAGCAGATTGAATGTGAATTTTATAATGTTTAAAACATATTAGATTAAGCACAGATTTACGTGTTACATTGATACAGAATTTAATAGGGTGATCATCTTGTTTGTAGATAGGTATATACATAATATATTGTCAGAAGATTTCTCAGTGAAAATAGGGTCTAATTAAAGCTCCTCTTCATTCCTTAGAAGCCAGTTGTACAATTAGAAGTAAACCAATAAGGAGATTAATTGCTACTTTCTATATCATTTGTTCAGTGCCCCCTAGCATCCTGGGAGAGGAACACAATGCCTCAGTTTCTGTCAATCATTCTGTCCTATTGGAGTGTGAGAGCAGTGCCTTCCCTCCCCCTGTTATCACCTGGCTGAAGGATGGGCGCCCACTTCTGCAGAGGTCAGGTATCCGGGTCACAGAGACTGGACGTTTCCTTCAGGTAAGAGAGGGTGGGTGACCAAAAGGTGGGATGGGAGGAAGAGAGGGTCTAGTAGGGACATGATCTGGGTCCAAAGGGAACTGACTGGTATATAGTTTAATGCAATGGCACAGACGTATTTATTTTATAATGTATCACTCAGCACATTGTTTATCTTGTGTTCATTCTCTTTAAAAACATAATTCATGTCTGTCTATGTGCCTTTAACTGCAGGGTTGATGCAGTTTGTTATTATCTTAAACATATTGTAAGTTATTTTCTTTTTTGCTTGATATTTATCACAGTGCATCCCCAGCTGGGGGAGTTTAATCAAATAAGTGTAGGAACATTTTTATACATTTTATAGGATGTTGTGCAGCGTACGACCAGTTCATTTTAGGCCACATAATGAGTTTATCATTTGGTCACACAAACTGTAAGGCCCACGGGACATATCTGGCCCTCCAAACTTTTTTTGTGTGGCCCTAATCACCACTGAGCAGAAAACAATAATTGCTCACTCTTTATTAAGGGCCAGATTCTCAAAAACTCACCGACATGGAGAGAAATGATCAGCTTATTTCTCCAACATTGGTGTGTCCGGTCCACGGCGTCATCCTTACTTGTGGGATATTCTCTTCCCCAACAGGAAATGGCAAAGAGTCCCAGCAAAGCTGGCCATATAGTCCCTCCTAGGCTCCGCCCACCCCAGTCGTTCTCTTTGCCGTTGCACAGGCAACATCTCCACGGAGATGGTTAAGAGTTTTTTGGTGTTTAAATGTAGTTTTTATTCTTCTATCAAGTGTTTGTTATTTTAAAATAGTGCTGGTATGTACTATTTACTCTGAAACAGAAAAGGATGAAGATTTCTGTTTGTAAGAGGAAGATGATTTTAGCAGACAGTAACTAAAATCGATTGCTGTTTCCACACAGGACTGTTGAGATGAAGTAACTTCAGTTGGGGGAAACAGTTAGCAGACTTTTCTGCTTAAGGTATGACTAGCCATATTTCTAACAAGACCATGTAATGCTGGAAGGCTGTCATTTCCCCTCATGGGGACCGGTAAGCCATTTTCTTAGTCAAACATAAAAGAATAAAGGGCTTAAAAAAGGGCTTAAAAACTGGTAGACATTTTTATGGGCTAAAACGATTGCTTTATTGGGGCATATTATGCAGATTCTAGCTAATAATTGGCATTATAATCTTGGGGAACGTTTAAAAAACGGCAGGCACTGTGTTGGACACCTTTTTTAGTCTGGGGACCTTTCTAGTTATAGACTGAGCCTCATTTTCGCGCCATTACTGCGCAGTTGTTTTTGGAGAGCAAGGCATGCAGATGCATGTGTGAGGATCTAAGAATCACTAAAAAAGCTTCTAGAAGGCGTCATTTGGTATCGTATTCCCCTCTGGGCTTGGTTGGGTCTCAGCAAAGCATATAGCTGGGACTGTATAGGGGTTAAATTTAAAAACGGCTCCGGTTCCGTTATTTTAAGGGTTAAAGCTCTGAAATTTGGTGTGCAATACTTTTAATGCTTTAAGACACTGTGGTGAAATTTTGGTAATTTTTGAACAATTCCTTCATACTTTTTCACATATTCAGTAATAAAGTGTTTTCAGTTTGAAATTTAAAGAGACAGTAACGGTTTTATTTTAAAACGTTTTTTGTGCTTTGTTGACAAGTGTAAGCCTGTTTAACATGTCTGTACCTTCAGATAAGCTATGTTCTATATGTATGAAAGCCAATGTGTCTCCCCATTTAAATTTATATGATAATTGTGCCATAGTGTCCAAACAAAGTAAGGACAGTAATGCCACAGATAATGATATTGCCCAAGATGATTCCTCAAATGAGGGGAGTAAACATGATACTACATCATCCCCTATTGTGTCTACACCAGTTTTGCCCACACAGGAGGCCCCTAGTACATCTAGTGCGCCAATACTTATTACCATGCAACAATTAACGGCTGTAATGGATAACTCCATAGCAAATCTTTTATCCAAAATGCCTACTTATCAGAGAAAGCGCGATTGCTCTGTTTTAAACACTGAAGAGCAAGAGGGCGCTGATGATAACTGTTCCGACATACCCTCACACCAATCTCAAGGGGCCATGAGGGAGGTTTTGTCTGATGGAGAAATCTCAGATTCAGGAAAAATTTCTCATCAAGCTGAACCTGATGTTGTGACATTTAAATTTAAATTAGAACATCTCCGCGCACTGCTTAAGGAGGTGTTATCTACTCTGGATGATTGTGACAATTTGGTCATTCCAGAGAAATTATGTAAGATGGACAAGTTCCTAGAGGTTCCGGTGCCCCCCGACGCTTTTCCTATACCCAAGCGGGTGGCGGACATAGTAAATAAAGAGTGGGAAAAGCCCGGCATACCTTTTTGTTCCCCCCCTATATTTAAGAAATTATTTCCTATAGTCGACCCCAGAAAGGACTTATGGCAGACAGTCCCCAAGGTCGAGGGTGCGGTTTCTACTCTAAACAAACACACTACTATTCCTATCGAAGATAGTTGTGCTTTCAAAGATCCTATGGATAAAAAATTAGAGGGTTTGCTTAACAAGATTTTTGTACAGCAGGGTTACCTTCTACAACCAATTTCATGCATTGTTCCTGTCACTACGGCAGCGTGTTTCTGGTTCGAGGAACTAGAAAAGTCGCTCAGTAGAGAATCTTCATATGAGGAGGTTATGGACAGAGTTCACGCACTTAAATTGGCTAACTCTTTTGTTTTGGATGCCGCTTTGCAATTAGCTAGATTAGCGGCGAAAAATTCAGGGTTTGCTATCGTGGCGCGCAGAGCGCTTTGGCTAAAGTCTTGGTCAGCGGATGTGTCTTCCAAGACAAAATTGCTTAACATTCCTTTCAAAGGTAAAACATTATTTGGACCCGATTTGAAAGAGATTATTTCAGACATCACTGGGGGAAAGGGCCACGCCCTCCCACAGGATAGGTCTTTTAAGGCTAAAAATAAGCCTAATTTTCGTCCCTTTCGCAGAAACGGACCAGCCTCTAACTCTGCATCCTCTAAGCAAGAGGGTAATGCCTCACAGCCCAAACCAGCCTGGAAACCAATGCAAGGCTGGAACAAGGGTAAGCAGGCCAAGAAGCCTACCACTGCTACCAAAACAGCATGAAGGGATAGCCCCCGATCCGGGACCGGATCTAGTGGGGGGCAGACTCTCTCTCTTTGCTCAGGCTTGGGCAAGAGATGTTCAGGATCCTTGGGCGCTAGAAATAGTTTCTCAAGGTTATCTCCTGGAATTCAAGGAACTACCCCCAAGGGGAAGGTTCCACAGATCTCACTTATCATCAAACCAAATAAAGAGACAGGCATTCTTACATTGTGTAGAAGACCTGTTAAAGATGGGAGTGATACATCCAGTTCCAATAAGAGAACAAGGAATGGGATTTTATTCCAATCTGTTCGTAGTTCCCAAAAAAGAGGGAACATTCAGACCAATTTTGGATCTGAAGATCCTAAACAAATTTCTCAGGGTACCATCGTTCAAAATGGAAACTATTCGAACGATCCTACCCACCATCCAGGAAAGTCAATTTATGACTACCGTGGACTTAAAGGATGCGTACCTACATATTCCTATCCACAAGGAACATCATCAGTTCCTAAGGTTCGCTTTTCTGGACAAGCATTACCAGTTTGTGGCACTTCCATTCGGATTAGCCACTGCTCCAAGGATTTTCACAAAGGTACTAGGGTCCCTTCTAGCGGTTCTAAGACCAAGGGGCATTGCAGTAGTACCTTACTTGGACGACATCCTAATTCAAGCGTCGTCCCTGTCAAAAGCAAAGGCTCATACGGACATCGTCCTAGCCTTTCTCAGATCTCACGGATGGAAGGTAAACAAAGAAAAAAGTTCTCTGTCCCCGTCAACAAGAGTTCCCTTCTTGGGAACAATAATAGATTCTTTAGAAATGAGGATTTTTCTGACAGAGGTCAGAAAATCAAAACTTCTAAGATCTTGTCAAGTACTTCATTCTGTTCCTCGTCCTTCCATAGCGCAGTGCATGGAAGTAATAGGATTGATGGTTGCAACAATGGACATAGTTCCTTTTGCACGAATTCATCTAAGACCATTACAACTGTGCATGCTCAGACAGTGGAATGGGGATTATACAGACTTGTCTCCGATGATTCAAGTAGACCAAAAGACCAGAGATTCACTTCGTTGGTGGCTGACCCTGGACAATCTGTCACAGGGAATGAGCTTCCGCAGACCAGAGTGGGTCATTGTCACGACCGACGCCAGTCTAGTGGGCTGGGGCGCGGTCTGGGAATCCCTGAAAGCTCAGGGTCTATGGTCCCGGGAAGAGTCTCTTCTCCCGATCAACATTCTGGAACTGAGAGCGATATTCAATGCTCTCAGAGCTTGGCCTCAACTAGCAAAGGCCAAATTCATAAGGTTTCAATCAGACAACATGACGACCGTTGCATATATCAATCATCAGGGGGGAACAAGGAGTTCCCTGGCGATGAAAGAAGTGACCAAGATAATTCAATGGGCGGAGGATCACTCCTACCACTTGTCTGCGATCCACATTCCAGGAGTGGAAAATTGGGAAGCGGATTTTCTGAGTCGTCAGACATTCCATCCGGGGGAGTGGGAACTCCATCCGGAAATCTTTGCCCAAATAACTCAATTATGGGGCATTCCAGACATGGATCTGATGGCGTCTCGTCAGAACTTCAAGGTTCCTTGCTACGGGTCAAGATCCAGGGATCCCAAGGCGACTCTAGTAGATGCACTAGTAGCACCTTGGACCTTCAACCTAGCTTATGTATTTCCACCGTTTCCTCTCATTCCCAGGCTGGTAGCCAGGATCAATCAGGAGAGGGCCTTGGTGATCTTGATAGCTCCTGCGTGGCCACGCAGGACTTGGTATGCAGACCTGGTGAATATGTCATCGGCTCCACCATGGAAGCTACCTTTGAGACAGGACCTTCTTGTTCAGGGTCCATTCGAACATCCGAATCTGGTTTCCCTCCAACTGACGGCTTGGAGATTGAACGCTTGATTTTATCAAAGCGTGGGTTTTCAGATTCTGTAATAGATACTCTGATTCAGGCTAGAAAGCCTGTAACTAGAAAAATTTACCATAAAATATGGAAAAAATATATCTGTTGGTGTGAATCCAAAGGATTTCCATGGAACAAGATAAAAATTCCTAAGATTCTATCCTTTCTACAAGAAGGTTTGGAGAAAGGATTATCTGCAAGTTCTCTAAAGGGACAGATCTCTGCTTTATCTGTTTTACTTCACAAAAGACTGGCAGCCGTGCCAGATGTTCAAGCATTTGTTCAGGCTCTGGTTAGGATCAAGCCTGTTTACAGACCTCCCTGGAGTCTAAATCTAGTTCTTTCAGTTCTTCAAGGGGTTCCGTTTGAACCTTTACATTCCATAGATATTAAGTTACTATCTTGGAAAGTTTTGTTTTTGGTTGCAATTTCTTCTGCTAGAAGAGTTTCAGAGTTATCTGCTCTGCAGTGTTCTCCACCCTATCTGGTGTTCCATGCAGATAAGGTGGTTTTGCGTACTAAGCCTGGTTTTCTTCCGAAAGTTGTTTCTAACAAAAATATTAACCAGGAGATAGTTTACCTTCTTTGTGTCCGAATCCAGTTTCAAAGAAGGAACGTTTGTTACACAATTTGGACGTAGTCCGTGCTCTAAAATTCTATTTAGAGGCTACTAAAGATTTCAGACAAACATCTTCCTTGTTTGTTGTTTATTCTGGTAAAAGGAGAGGTCAAAAAGCGACTTCTACCTCTCTTTCCTTTTGGCTTAAAAGCATTATTCGATTGGCTTATGAGACTGCCGGACGGCAGCCTCCTGAAAAAATCACAGCTCACTCCACTAGGGCTGTGGCTTCCACATGGGCCTTCAAGAACGAGGCTTCTGTTGACCAGATATGTAAGGCAGCGACTTGGTCTTCTCTGCACACTTTTGCCAAATTTTACAAATTTTATACTTTTGCTTATTCGGAGGCTATTTTTGGGAGAAAGGTTTTGCAAGCCGTGGTGCCTTCCATTTAGGTGACCTGATTTGCTCACTCCCTTCATCCGTGTCCTAAAGCTTTGGTATTGGTTCCCACAAGTAAGGATGACGCCGTGGACCGGACACACCAATGTTGGAGAAAACAGAATTTATGCTTACCTGATAAATTACTTTCTCCAACGGTGTGTCCGGTCCACGGCCCGCCCTGGTTTTTTAATCAGGTCTGATGAATTATTTTCTCTAACTACAGTCACCACGGTACCATATGGTTTCTCCTATATATATTTCCTCCTGTCCGTCGGTCGAATGACTGGGGTGGGCGGAGCCTAGGAGGGACTATATGGCCAGCTTTGCTGGGACTCTTTGCCATTTCCTGTTGGGGAAGAGAATATCCCACAAGTAAGGATGACGCCGTGGACCGGACACACCGTTGGAGAAAGTAATTTATCAGGTAAGCATAAATTCTGTTTTTACTGAGCATTGCATTGTAAAGTAAGTGTCTCTCCTTCATGTTTGAGAACTCCCCTGTATGAGAAACACAGTTCCCAAGGTAAAACAAGCGCTGAGGAACCTTGTAATTTTGTGAGGCATTTTAATGAATCTCGCCAGATTAGAGAGCTTTAGAGAAACGGGCCCTAAGTAATTAAATATGTCTGTTTTAGTATATGCAGTTAAATGGATTAATTAAAGGGACATTCCAGTCAATAGAATCCACAAAGATGCATTTCAGTTTTGAATAGAAACAGTTGTGTAATTTACATGTATTGGCAAAAACGCGTCTAACAAAAGCTATAGCTGTATTTAAGTATGCACCGTGCACCAGCATTTTATACACAGCACTTGCTCATAGAGCCTAAGGTGTTTTTACCATCTGGTAATGACTCAGTTTGTTAATTGCTCACATGATACAAGTCCCACTGGTGCTCTGAGCAGCTGCAGTATATAAAATGCTGGTGCACTGAGAATATCTAGCTATGCCTCACATGCACGTGCAGACATAAATGCTAAAACTAAAACAGTGATAACTTTTACTAGAAACATTTTTGCCAGTACATGTATATTGCAAATCTGTTTCTATTCAAATATGTAATTCATCTATGTGCTTTTATATTTTGACTTGAGCGTCCCTTTAATAGTATCTAATTTCCTATGTAATTGTTAAGTAAACATTAGATTATAATATAATTTTAGTTAATGTATTAAATTATAATTTCATGTGCTACATTTTGGGACAATGCTATACACCTTTTTTAGCACTAGATGGCAGCAGTGAAGGGAGGAGGGTACAAAGAGAACAACGTCAATTTGATCATAAAAGGAATAAGAAAGTTGTTTTTTTACCAAGGTGCTCGCTCCAAAAGTAATCAAGTTTCATGTCATTTTTAATTTGTCACTTGATACTGATTTGATTTCTTCCGCCTTTGTTAATAGATTGAGCGCGCACAGCTGCGGGATGCTGGGAGATACACCT
This sequence comes from Bombina bombina, assembly GCF_027579735.1. Classification (NCBI taxonomy): domain Eukaryota; kingdom Metazoa; phylum Chordata; class Amphibia; order Anura; family Bombinatoridae; genus Bombina; species Bombina bombina. Next base: position 128,005,405 of record NC_069510.1, read on the forward strand.
GCGAGGCCTCCAATGACGCCGGGCGGTCAGAAAAGCATTATAATGTCATTATCTGGGGTAATTGCACGTCTCGTTTCCTTTAATGACCATTAAAGGGACAGTAATTACAAGACATTTCTGTGGTGTTGATATATAATAACATATCGGTAATTTCTAAATGTTTTAAAAACAAATTAACATACAATTATTTTCCGATACTCCACCCACTATTTATCTTATATGGATGAGCCAAACTGGGCTTTAGTCTGCAGACAACAAGGATAGCCCCTGTCATAAAATAAGTATAAAATAAATTGTTTTGCAGTTGTTATCTGATATAAGCCAATTAGGGACAGATATGTAGCGTGGTTAGTCTTGAGAAGTCAGCAAGTGCATTTCAAGTCATGAGCATTAGACATTGCTCAATTTTCAGAGCTAAATTAGATGAAAATGGTGCAAAATAAATAACTTTGGGCTAGATTACAAGTGGAGCGCTATCTAGCACTTTCGCTCGCACTCAAACACTGCTGGAAGGAAACTTTTAACGCGGCAAGTAAGCGAGCATATTAGAAGTTGAATTGAAATCGATTGCGCGCAAGTGAAACCCAACATGAGTTAACGTCAGGACTTCGGATATCGCAACTACATTAACTTCTTCTACCCATAGACTTTAATGCAACGCGCTTTAAAAAAAAAACGAAACATAATACTTACAGTATTGCTCCTGCACTAACCTGAAACTGTGTTAGGCCAGGTGTGCTCAACCCCACGTGAGTTATGAATATTTCACATTCCAATGTTCTTCACATAGGAGAAAATTCTATTTTCATAAAAAAATATTAAAAATATAAAAAAATATTAAAATATATATACATATCTATCTATCTATCTATCTATCTATCTATCTATCTATCTATCTATCTGAATATATACAGACATATAGGAATATATATTTAAAAAAGCAAGAACATTTTCTACTATGTGAAGTACATTGGAATGTAAAATGTTTACAGTAAATACACAGTAAAAAGCATTATAAAATATTATACATTATAACCCTTTCCAGTCAAACACCTTGTCATATACCATATACCTTTTACCCTTATAAAAAAAGTATTAATATTTATATGAATCACTTTTATCATATAGTGTATATATGAGTATAACACTTTATTTGAATGTATTTATGTTGTGGTTGGTGCACATTTTTTTTAACTCTTGCCCTTTACGCGAGGTCTTCACTTGCGCAAACCCGACAAACGCTAATTTACTTGTTTACATTTTTACTTTCAACTTGTAATACGTGTGCAAGGTAGAGCGGGCGCAATATTGGTTCTAGCAATAGTGCATCACTTGTAATCTAGCCCACTATATATATATATATATATATATAAAAATCTCAAGATGCTTTCCCTTTTGATTCCAAAATGTAACATTTATGATTCAAATAGAGAATTAAGTTAAAAAAAACGTTCCCATTTTCTGTTTGGTGTCCTTCATTGAAAAGCATAGCTAAAAAGGCTCGGCAGGTTGCATGTGTCTAGAACACTATATGGCAGCAGTTGTTGCAACAAATGAAAGTGCTGAAGTTACATGCACATTCCTGAGACTACCTAGGTATGCTCGTCAACAAAGGAATCAAAGGACATAGTAAATTTGATAATAGAAATAAATTAGAACTTTTTTTTAATTGCATGCTCTATGTAAATCATAGAATTTTAAAGAGACACAAAGCCCAAAATGTTTCTTTCATGATTCAAATATAGCATGTGATTTAAACCAACTTTCCAATTTTCAGTACTTTTATTATCTAATTTGATTAGTTCTCTTCATATCCTTCATGAGCAGCAATGCACTACTGGCAGCTAGCTGCTGTTTGGTGGCTGCACATATATGCCTTTTGTCATTGGCTCACCTGATGTGTTCAGCCAGTTCCTTCAACAACGGATACCAAGAGAATGAAGCAAAATTGACAATAAAATTAAATTTGAAATTTGTTTAAAATTGTATTTATTAAAAAAAAAAAAAAAAGAGTTTCATGTTCCTTTAATTTCAGCATCAATTTCCTTTTAAAATCTTAGAGTACCTCCAAGCTAATCTAGGGTATCTTAAATTAAAGTTTGGCATTGGAATAAAACTGTTACTAAACATGTGTACCAAGATATAGGTTTTAGCTTAGCTTTGTATCCAACAGCAGCCATCATTGTGTCAACCTTGTACACTTGTAAACAGTCTGCGGTGCCCATCAGTGTGTTAACCCTGTACACTTGTAAACAGTCTGCGGTGCCCATCATTGTGTCGACCCCGTACACTGGTAAACATTCTGCGGTGCCCATCATTGTGTCGACCCCGTACACTGGTAAACAGTCTGCGGTGCCCATCATTGTGTCGACCCCGTACACTGGTAAACAGTCTGCGGTGCCCATCATTGTGTCGACCCCGTACACTGGTAAACAGTCTGCAGTGCCCATCATTTTATCAACCTGTACACTGGTAAACATTCTGCGGTGCCCATCATTGTGACAACCCCGTACACTGGTAAACATTCTGCTGTACCCATCATTATGTCAACCCTGTACACTGGTAAACAGTCTGCGGTACCCATCATTGTGTCAACCCCGTACACTGGTAAACAGTCTGCGGTACCCATCATTGTGTCAACCCCATACACTGGTAAACAGCCTGCGGTATCCATCATTGTGTCAACCCTGTGCACTGGTAAACAATCTGCGGTATCCAACATTGTGTCAATACCGTACACTAGTAAACATTCTGTGGTGCCCATCATTGTGTCAACATTTTACACTGGTAAACAGTCTGCGGTGCCCATCATTGTGTCAACCCCGTACTTGGTTTCACTGGTAAACATTCTGCGGTGCCCATCATTGTGTTAACCCCATACTAGTTTTCACTGGTAAACATTCTGCGGTGCCCATCATTGTGCCAACCCCGTACTTGGTTTCACTGGTAAACAGTCTGTGGTGCCCATCATTGTGTCAACCCCGTACTTGGATTCACTGGTAAACATTCTGCGGTGCCCATCATTGTGTTAACCCTGTACTAGGTTTCACTGGTAAAGAGTCTGCGATGCCCACTTATCATACAAGCCACACATGTAATGCAATCCTGTAGCGTTATCTGGGAATATTGTATTGTCCCTCAATGTGTTATTTTCAGTTAAGTTCATGAATTCAGTATTCATATGTTTGAAAAACAGGAGAAATTGTATGCCAAGGCACAAACAAAATCCCATAGGGGGCGCACCTTGTAAACTCAAACAATTCTCAAACAATATCAAACAAAATATACAAATTTAACCAAATTTAAACAAAAAGTCCATATGATTTTGTTCTCTTCAGTATTCATATGTTTACCTTTATTTCTCCTTCGTCTCAGTACCACCTTCTTTCCCAACACCCTCGGCTCCCTCTCAGTCTGTGATTGAAGGGCAGTCTGTCAGCGTTACCTGTGAATGCCAGGGAGTCCCACCTCCAACACTTACCTGGACCAGGAATGGTAAGTGAGAAATGATATGCTAGCAGCAGGTGTTCAATGTCTCTGTGCTGAGGAACATAATTAACTTCTCTTCTGCGCTATTCAGGTGCCCCCCTTGTGTTAGAGGACCCCCACCAAATTCTGCTGTCTGCTGGCGGGCGCCTTATGCAGATTGTGAAGGTGCAGGCATCAGATGAGGGTTCTTACACTTGTGTGTGCACCAATGATGCCGGCAGGAGCGAGCAAGAGTACCAGCTGGAAGTGTATGGTGCGTTAAGAAGAGCTATTGTTCCAATGCTCTTTAATTGTCGTTTTCTTATCCTCTCATCATCGCTCCATAAGTATCTTCTTTACCGTTCCTTTAGTGTATTTCCCTTGTCCTCTTATTATATGTGTAATGTGTGTCTCCTTTATGTTATATCTCTCCTACGTCTTTATCTCTTTCTGCCACTGAACTCATCTTTCTCTGTTTTATCTTTTCTTCACGTATGACCCTCCTGTCTCCTGTTTGACTCACCCTTCATCTGTTCTAGAATGAATTACATGTTAAATAGAACCTTAAAGTTCTTTTCTTCCCTCCAGTTCTTCCAATGATCACTGGGAGCAGCAGTGTCCCCAAGCAAGTGACAGCTTCCCGAGACAGCCTTGTCACCATAGAATGCATAGTTAATGGGAAACCCTCCCCATCTGTGACTTGGCTGAAGGATGGTTACCCACTGGGAAGTGGCCCTGATATTATCCTGAAGAACCAGGGACAGGAGCTGAGCTTCCCCAGGGTGCAACCTTCCCACTCAGGACGCTATGTTTGTGTGGCTGTTAATGCTGCCGGGCAGTCAGATATGAAGTTTGACCTTATTGTGCAGGGTAAGTGGGTTACATGTAAAGTAACACTATTGCTGGAGGGAAGAGGTTCACAAGGGTTTAAATAACAAATCAGATCATCGTTAGTTAGATCACTACTGAATTATGCTAAGAGAACCCATCTGGGAGACAAATATGGCTGTATTGTTTTATAGACTGTCAGAAGCTTTCATGTAATATTACATGTAGCTGTCAAGTACGTATCAACATAAGTGTAAAATATAGATCCAGTTCAAGTGTAGAGTGCTAAAGCAGAGAATGTAATTGTGATATTTTCTAGACCAGAAGAAGAACGAGAATTACAGGTCTGGTGGGATAGAAGCAGGATCTTTGTAGAATGAGTGTTGGGTTCTATTAGTAATTTTATGCATACAATATGTAAACTAACAGTAATAAAAAGTGCCAGACATTGCTATCTAGACTTTTGGTCCTCTTTATTTAGTGCTTATCACAGTGTGATGTGAGGAGAACATGACTCTTTTAGCTGTCAATGATTCCTACTTTTGTTTCCAGTCCCCCCAGAGATAACAGACACTCCTGCAAAGGCCCAGAATGTATCTGTGGCACTCCTTGGTGCTCTCACACTCAACTGTGAAACTACTGGCATTCCACCACCACTTATTACATGGCTAAGAAACAACTCCCCCATCCCTCAAAGAGACAACATGCACCTCCAGGCAGGTAATAAGTTCTCCAACCCAAAAGGGTTGATGACAAAAGGTGTGTGTGTTGTGTGTGTAGTGTGTGTTGTAGGAAAATATGTGTGTGTGTTGTATGAGAGTGCGTGTGGTGTGTGTTGTATTGGAGTGTGTGTAATAACACAAAAAGGGGGGCCCCTTGGATGAAGTATCGACCCAGTTACTAATAAAAGACAAACTTGTCATATACATATAACTCAGGATTGCACCATCTTTTGTACTGTGTCTCTGTGGGCTATTAGCGACATGCATGGTAGCTCCGGTCCACAAGGAGGTGGTAAAACAATCAACGGTAAACCATGGAACAATCCTTCAAACTGTGTGTGTGTTGTATGAGAGTGTGTGCGGTGTGTGTGTTGTATGAGAGTGTGTGTGTGTTGTATGAGAGGTGTGTGGTGTATTTGTGTTGTATAAGATTGAGTATGGTGTGTATGTTGTATGAGAGTGTGTGTGTGTTGTATGAGAGGTGTGTGTGTTGTATGAGAGTGTGTGTGTGTTGTATGAGAGTGTGTGTGTGTTGTATGAGAGGTGTGTGGTGTATTTGTGTTGTATAAGATTGCGTATGGTGTGTATGTTGTATGAGAGTGTGTGTCATATGAGAGTGTGTGTCGTATGAGAGTGTGTCTGGTGTGTGTGTTGTATGAGAATGTGTGGTGTGTATGTTGTATGAGAGTGTGTGTGATGTGTTTGTGTTGTATAAGATTGTGTATGGTGTGTGTGTTGTATGAAAGTGTGTGTTGTATGAGAGTGTGTGTGTGTTGTGTGAGCGTGTGTGTTGTATGAGAGTGTGTTTTGTATGAGAGTGTGTGTGTTGTATGAGAGGTTGTATGAGAGTGTGTGTGGTGCGTGTGTTGTATGAGAGTGTGTGTGTGTTGTATGAGAGGTGTGTGGTGTATTTGTGTTGTATAAGATTGCGTATGGTGTGTATGTTGTATGAGAGTGTGTGTCGTATGAGAGTGTGTGTCGTATGAGAGTGTGTCTGGTGTGTGTGTTGTATGAGAGTGTGTGATGTGTGTGTTGTATGAGAATGTGTGGTGTGTATGTTGTATGAGAGTGTGTGTGGTGTGTTTGTGTTGTATAAGATTGTGTATGGTGTGTGTGTTGTATGAAAGTGTGTGTTGTGTGAGCGTGTGTGTTGTATGAGAGTGTGTTTTGTATGAGAGTGTGTGTAGTGTGTTTGTGTTGTATAAGATTGTGTATGGTGTGTGTGTTGTATGAAAGTGTGTGTTGTATGAGAGTGTGTACGGTGTGTGTGTTGTATGAGGGTGTGTGTGTGTTGTATGAGACGTTGTATGAGAGTGTGTGTGTGTTGTGTGTGTGTGTGTGTTGTATGAGAGTGTGTTTTGTATGAGAGTGTGTGTGGTGTGTTTGTGTTGTATAAGATTGTGTATGGTGTGTGTGTTGTATGAAAGTGTGTGTTGTATGAGAGTGTGTGTGTGTTGTATGAGACGTTGTATGAGAGTGTGTGTGTGTTGTGTGAGAGTGTGTGTTGTATGAGAGTGTGTGTGTTGTATGGGAGTGTGTGTGGTGTGTTTGTGTTGTATAAGATTGTGTATGGTGTGTGTGTTGTATGAAAGTGTGTGTTGTATGAGAGTGTGTATGGTGTGTGTGTTGTATGAAAGTGTGTGTTGTATGAGATTGTGTATGGTGTGTGTGTTGTACGAGAGTGTGTGTGTGTTGTATGAGAGGTTGTATGAGAGTGTGTGTGTGTTGTGTGAGAGTGTGTGTTGTATGAGAGTGTGTTTTGTATGACAGTGTGTGTGTGTGTTGTATGAGAGTGTGTGTGGTGTGTTTGTGTTGTATAAGATTGTGTATGGTGTGTGTGTTGTATGAAAGTGTGTGTTGTATGAGAGTGTGTATGGTGTGTGTGTGTTGTATGAGGGTGTGTGTGTGTTGTATGAGAGGTTGTATGAGAGTGTGTGTGTGTGTTGTGTGAGAGTGTGTGTTGTATGAGAGTGTGTTTTGTATGAGAGTGTGTGTGTTGTATGAAAGTGTGTGTTGTATGAGAGTGTGTATGGTGTGTGTGTTGTATGAGGGTGTGTGTGTGTTGTATGAGAGGTTGTATGAGAGTGTGTGGTGTGTGTGTTGTATAAGAGAGTGTGTGTCTTATTACCTTTTACAACACTTTCAAGTTTGACCACGATCAGGAAAAAGTATGCACACATTTTAGCCACTTTGCCAAAAATTGCAGCTATCTTGTAAATTACTATAGAAATTTTGAGACCAAGCTTAAAAATAGGGTAACTAAGGTATGTGGTATCATTGCACTAGGTCTTGGGGAAAAAAAGTTTGAAAAATCCTGGTATAATCGGTGATGATCTATGAAGGATGTAGGGAGAGGGTGGGTGATCAGTAAGGGGTGATGATCTATGAGGGGTGCAGGAGAGGGTGAGTGATGTGTAAGGGGTGATGATCTATGAGGGGTGTAGGGAGAGGGTGGGTGATGTGTAAGGGGTGATGATCTATGAGGGTTGCAGGAGAGGATGAGTGATGTGTAAGGGGTGATGATCTATGAGGGTTGCAGGGAGAGGGTGATTGATCAGTAAGGGGTGATGATCTATGAGGGGTGCAGGGAGAGGGTGAGTGATGTGTAAGGGGTGATGATTTATGAGGGGTGCAGGGAGAAGGTGGGTGATGTGTAAGGGGTGATGATCTATGAGGGGTGCAGGGAGAGGGAGGGTGATCAGTAAGGGGTGATGATCTATGAGGGGTGTAGGGAGAGGGTGGGTGATGTGTAAGGGATGATGATCTATGAGGGGTGCAGACAAAGGACAGGTGGTGTGTAAGGGGTGATGATCTATGAGGGGTGCAGGGAGAGAAAGGGTTATCAGTAAGGGGTGATGATCTATGAGGGGTGTAGGGAGAGGGTGGGTGATGTGTAAGGGGTGATAATCTATGAGGGGTGTAGGGAGAGGGTGGGTGATGTGTAAGGGGTGATGATCTATGAGGGGTGCAGACAAAGGTCAGGTGATGTGTAAGGGGTGATGATCTATGAGGGGTGCAGGGAGAGGGAGGGTGATCAGTAAGGGGTGATGATCTATGAGGGGTGTAGGGAGAGGGTGGGTGATGTGTAAAGGGTGATGATCTATGAGGGGTGTAGGGAGAGGGTGGGTGATGTTTAAGGGGTGATGATCTATGAGGGGTGCAGGAGAGGGCGGGTGATGTGTAAGGGGTGATGATCTATGAGGGGTGCAGACAAAGGGCAGGTGATGTGTAAGGGGTGATGATCTATGAGGGGTGCAGACAAAGGGCAGGTGATGTGTAAGGGGTGATGATCTTAGGGGTGCAGGAGAGGACGGCTGATGTGTAAGGGATGATGATCTATGAGGCGTGAAGGAAGAAGGCAGGTGGATCTGTAAGGGGTGATGATCTATGAGTGGTGCAGACAGTGGATTAGTGATCTATTAGGGGTGCTGTTCTGAGAGGAATATAGTGAAAATGTGTTTAAATGCTAACATCAAGGCCCACAAGAAAGACTGAAAATCCATTATTGTAACTATATGTGATTCAGATAATGTTCTATTTAAAGTAAAATCAGTGCCTAGCATTATTTTTTCTGTACCTCCCACTGTTATTTTCATGCTGCAGGTGGGCGGGTCCTTAAGTTGATGCATGCACAAACACAAGATGGCGGCCTCTACACTTGTCTGGCAACCAATGCAGCAGGAGAAGCCAGGAAAGATTACTTTGTGGATATTCTGGGTAAAAGCTTAGTGCTTCTTTGACTAGCTGATTTGGATACTTTAAATCTTCTTTCAAAGGTTTTACCTCAAATGTATATTTAGTAATGTATATTTTTTGTATAATATGTTTTTTTTACTGATTCAAAAGCATCTAACAATGTTTTTTCATAGTCCCCCCCCCTCATTGAGAATGAGATGGAAGATAAAGACCTGCGAGTACCCGAGGGTCAGTCAGTTCATCTTCACTGCAACGTCACAGGTTTGTCTAACACATTATTAGGGCCAAGCATAACTCTTGGGTGTTATTCTTACGATTCAGCTGTAAATGTAGCCTATATTCCCTGCCAGGTCACCCCAAGCCTATTATTTCCTGGTACCATGATTCCCAGCCCCTCCTTAGTGGGGACGGCATCGATATCTCCCATGACGGCTCTGAGCTGCACATCCAGAGAGCCAGCGTCTTCAGCTCTGGTCACTACACATGTGTTGCTACTAATATTGTCGCAGAGCGGAGCAGAGACTTCTTACTGACTGTTCTGGGTACGTCTATTTAATATGTATTGATCTCATTTGCAAGGGTTAAACACCTGCACATTCATCTTTTTTTTTTTTTTTTTAAATGCTCTTAGAAAAAGAATGTTTCAAGCAGTGAAAATGGAAAAGATTGAGAAATGATACTGGTTACAATGCTATAGCATTGCACAGTCATCAATAACAGTGATTTTTACATTTTAAGGTGCAGACCAGCTTCCTTTAAAACCTTCATAACTGAAACCTGTAGTTGTTATAAATTATAGTCCTCACCTCCAGTGAGGTAGCTCAGTTGGTAAATGCCCTGACTTAAAAAAAAAGCCTGTTTAAAAGATCCAAGGTCACAGGTTCAAATCAGTCGATGAAATGAGTACCATTAAATTGGGTTGTGTATTTGTGTTGCCGATTTGGTGATTTTGAGAGTGAGCGCTGAAAACCACTTTAAGCCCCACTGGGAGAAAGGCGCTATATAAATACTAGTTATTATTATATAGTAAGAGTACCAGCCTAAGCCTTCGTCCATGTACTAATAGTACATTATATTACCAGAATTAGTTTTATTTCTAGGCCTGCACCTTTCTATTCATGATATCATTTGTGGCTTCTTGCACACAGTCATTCCTACCATATCTGGGATCCTGGATGATGAAACCTTGGAAGATGTCATTGTGATCATCAATAACCCTCTGTCCCTTGTTTGTGAGGCTGTGGGATTTCCAGTTCCCACCGTTACATGGTTGAAAGATGGCAAACCCTTCACGGAGTCCTCTAACCTACGGATGCTGCCAGGTAGGTATCTCAGGGGCCCTATGCTGGTCAACTTTACTTGTGGAAGAGCATATCTAGGTAGGCTCTACTTGTATCAAATACTATATATCACCAGTGTTTGCAAACATTTATTACATTGTTTCAAATGTTGTTGTGAACATTACTACCATATATTGCTCAAGACACTTGCACGCTCCTGAGCCTAACTAGGTAAGTGCTTCAGCAAAAGAAAACAAAGTAAATGTGAGAACAAAAGTATACTGGATAGTCTTCTTTTTTTAATTGAAGTTTAATTTGAACTATCATGTCCCTTTAAACACGTACAGAATATTATTTCTTCTGTTAAGTGTGATCAGTCCACGGGTCATCATTACTTGTGGGATATTAACTGCTCCCCTACAGGAAGTGCAAGAGGATTCACCCAGCAGAGTTGCTATATAGCTCCTCCCCTCTACGTCACCTCCAGTCATTCTCTTGCACCCAACGACTAGATAGGATGTGTGAGAGGACTATGGTGATATATTTAGTTTTTATATCTTCAATCAAAAGTTTGTTATTTTATAATAGCACCGGAGTGTGTTATTCCTTCTCTGGTAGAATTTGAAGAAGAATCTACCTGAGTTTTTCTATGATTTTAGCCGGAGTAGTTAAGATCATATTGCTGTTTCTCGGCCATCTGAGGAGAGGTAACTTCAGATCAGGGGACAGCAGGCAGATTAATCCGCAAAGAGGTATGTAGCAGTTTATTATTTTCTGACATGGAATTGATGAGAAAATCCTGCCATACCGTTATAATGTAAACTCAGCCTTAAATGCAGTAGATGTAGCTGATATCAGGCTGTCATGTATGTATATTTTACACTTCATTTTTCTGGGAAATGGTACTTCTCTGGCTTTTAAACTGTATACATAGACTTAACCTATTTTGCAGGGACTTGCAATAGGTTTTAAATGACAATTAATTATTGAGGTAAAACGTTTTTTTGCTGGCATGTAAAAACGTTTTTTTCTCTGAGGTACTGGGTGAAAAAATGTTTTGGGCACTTTTTTTCCACTTGGCAATAGTTTTGATTTAAATTAGAGCAGTTCACTGATCTCTCTCACTGTTATGTGTGTGGGGGAGGGGCCATTTTGGTGCTTTCACTATGCATCAGAAAAACTCAGTCAGAGGTTCATTTTCTTCCTGCATGATCCGGTTCATCTCTACAGAGTTCAGGGATCTCAAGAGTCTTTTTTGAGGGAAGTAATCATACAGCAGAGCTGTGCTGATTGTATTGACTGTGATATAAAAAACGTTTATTTGTGTATTTTTTTCTGCTGCCTGGGTTAGTTATCATTTGCTGAGGGGAACAATCCTTTGCTAAAACTGTATATTCTGACAAAGATTGATGCTATAACTTAATTATTTTATCTGTTATAATATTTTCTGTGCTTCTTAAAGGCACAGTTCGTTTTCATATTATTTGTAAACTACTTTGAAAAGTATTTCCAAGTTGCTGTTTATTTGCTAGTGTGTTAAACATGTCTGATTCAGAGGAATATCTCTGTGCTATATGTGTTAATGCCAAAGTGGAGCCCAATAGAAATTTATGTACTAAATGTATTGATGCTACTTTAAAAAATAGTCAATCTGTACAAATTGAACATATTTCACCAAACAACGAGGGGAGAGTTATGCCGACTAACTCGCCTCACGTGTCAGTACCTGCATCTCCCGCTCAGGAGGTGCGTGATATTGTAGCGCCGAGTGCATCTGGGCGGCCATTACAAATCACATTACAAGATATGGCTACTGTTATGACTGAAGTTTTGGCTAAACTACCAGAACTAAGAGGTAAACGTGATCACTCTGGGATGAGAACAGAGTGCGCTGATAATGCAAGGGCCATGTCTGATACTGCGTCACAGTTTGCAGAACATGAAGACGGAGAGCTTCATTCTGTGGGTGACGGTTCTGATCCAAATAAACTGGACTCAGACATTTCAAATTTTAAATTTAAGCTTGAGAACCTCCGTGTGTTACTAGGGGAGGTATTAGCGGCTCTGAATGATTGTAACACAGTTGCAATCCCAGAAAAAATGTGTAGGTTGGATAAATATTTTGCGGTACCGACGAGTACTGACGTTTTTCCTATACCTAAGAGACTTACTGACATTGTTACTAAGGAGTGGGATAGACCCGGTGTGCCTTTCTCACCCCCTCCTATATTCAGAAAAATGTTTCCAATAGACGCCGCCACACGGGACTTATGGCAAATGGTCCCTAAGGTGGAGGGAGCAGTTTCTACTTTAGCTAAGCGTACCACTATCCCAGTGGAGGATAGCTGTGCTTTTTCAGATCCAATGGATAAAAAATTAGAGGGTTACCTTAAGAAAATGTTTGTTCAACAAGGGTTTATATTGCAACCTCTTGCATGTATTGCGCCTGTCACGGCTGCAGCAGCATTTTGGTTTGAGTCTCTGGAAGAGACACTTCAATCATCCACACTAGATGACATCACACACAAACTTAAATTCCTTAAGTTAGCTAATTCATTTATTTCAGATGCCGTAGTACATTTAACTAAACTTGCGGCTAAAAATTCAGGATTCGCCATTCAGGCACGCAGAGCTCTGTGGCTAAAATCCTGGTCAGCTGATGTTACGTCTAAATCTAAATTGCTTAATATTCCTTTCAAAGGGCAGACCTTATTCGGGCCCGGCTTGAAAGAGATTATTGATGACATTACAGGAGGTAAAGGTCATGCCCTGCCTCAGGACAAGGCCAAAGCCAAGGCTAGACAGTCCAATTTTCGTTCCTTTCGTAATTTCAAAGCAGGAGCAGCATCAACTTCCTCTGCACCAAAACAGGAAAGAGCTGTTGCTCGCTACAGACAAGGCTGGAAACCTAACCAGTCCTGGAACAGGGGCAAACAGGCCAGAAAACCTGCTGCTGCCCCTAAGACAGCATGAATTGAGGGCCCCCGATCCGGGACCGGATCAAGTGGGGGGCAGACTTTCCCTCTTCGCCCAGGCTTGGGCAAGAGATGTTCAGGATCCCTGGGCGTTAGAGATCATATCTCAGGGATACCTTCTGGACTTCAAATCCTCTCCCCCAAGAGGGAGATTTCATCTGTCAAGGTTGTCAACAAACCTAACAAAGAAGGAAGCGTTTCTACGCTGCGTACAAGATCTTTTATTAATGGGAGTGATCCATCCAGTTCCGCGGTTGGAACAAGGACAAGGGTTTTACTCAAATCTGTTTGTAGTTCCCAAAAAAGAGGGAACCTTCAGGCCAATCTTGGATTTAAAGATCCTAAACAAATTCCTAAGAGTTCCATCGTTCAAGATGGAAACTATTCGAACAATTTTGCCCATGATCCAAGAGGGTCAGTACTTGACCACAGTGGATTTAAAGGATGCTTACCTTCACATACCGATTCACAGAAGTCATTACCGGTATCTAAGGTTTGCCTTTTTAGACAGGCATTACCAGTTTGTAGCTCTTCCATTCGGACTGGCTACGGCTCCAAGAATCTTCACAAAGGTTCTGGGCACTCTTCTGGCGGTACTAAGACCGCGAGGAATTTCAGTAGCTCCGTACCTAGACGACATACTGATACAAGCTTCAAGCTTTCAAACTGCCAAATCTCATACAGAGATAGTACTGGCATTTCTAAGGTCGCATGGATGGAAAGTGAACGAAGAGAAAAGTTCTCTCTTTCCACTCACAAGAGTTCCCTTCCTGGGGACTCTGATAGATTCTGTAGAAATGAAGATTTACCTGACAGAGGACAGGTTAACAAAACTTCAAAGTGCATGCCGTGTCCTTCATTTCATTCAAGAGACCAGAAATTCTCTTCTATGGTGGCTTTATCGGCCACATCTGTCCAGGGGAATGCCATTCAGCAGGCCAGACTGGTCAATTGTAACAACAGACGCCAGCCTACTAGGTTGGGGCGCTGTCTGGAATTCTCTGAAGGCTCAGGGACTATGGAATCAGGAGGAGAGTCTTCTTCCAATAAACATTCTGGAATTGAGAGCAGTCCTCAATGCTCTTCTGGCTTGGCCCCAGTTAGCAACTCGGGGGTTCATCAGGTTCCAGTCGGACAACATCACGACTGTAGCTTATATCAACCATCAGGGAGGGACAAGAAGCTCCCTAGCAATGATGGAAGTATCGAAGATAATTCGCTGGGCAGAGTCTCACTCTTGCCACCTGTCTGCAATCCACATCCCGGGAGTGGAGAACTGGGAGGCGGATTTCTTAAGTCGTCAGACTTTTCATCCGGGGGAGTGGGAACTTCATCCAGAGGTCTTTGCCCAAATACTTCGACGTTGGGGCAAACCAGAGATAGATCTCATGGCGTCTCGACAGAACGCCAAGCTTCCGCGCTACGGGTCCAGATCCAGGGATCTGGGAGCGGTCCTGATAGATGCCTTGACAGCACCATGGACCTTCAGGATGGCTCATGTGTTTCCACCTTTCCCGATGCTTCCTCGATTGATTGCCAGAATCAAACAGGAGAAAGCATCAGTGATTCTAATAGCGCCTGCATGGCCACGCAGGACTTGGTATACAGATCTGGTGGACATGTCATTCTGTCCACCTTGGTCGTTACCTCTGAAACAGGACCTTCTGATTCAGGGTCCTTTCAAACATCAAAATCTAACTTCTCTGAAGCTGACTGCTTGGAAATTGAACGCTTGATCTTATCAAAGCGTGGTTTTTCTGAGTCAGTTATTGATACCTTAATACAGGCTAGGAAGCCTGTTACCAGAAAGATTTACCATAAAATATGGCGTAAATACCTATATTGGTGCGAATCCAAAGGTTACTCTTGGAGTAAGGTTAGGATTCCTAGGATATTGTCTTTTCTACAAGAAGGTTTAGAAAAGGGGTTATCCGCTAGTTCCTTAAAGGGACAGATCTCAGCTCTGTCCATTCTGTTACACAAGCGTCTGTCAGAAGTTCCAGACGTTCAGGCTTTTTGTCAGGCTTTGGCCAGGATTAAACCTGTGTTTAAAGCTGTGGCTCCACCATGGAGTTTAAACCTTGTTCTTAACGTTTTACAGGGTGTTCCGTTTGAACCCCTTCATTCCATTGATATAAAGTTGTTATCTTGGAAAGTTCTATTTTTAATGGCTATTTCCTCGGCTCGAAGAGTCTCTGAGTTATCAGCCTTACATTGTGATTCTCCTTATTTGATTTTTCACTCGGATAAGGTAGTTCTGCGTACTAAGCCTGGGTTCTTACCTAAGGTAGTCACTAACAGGAATATCAATCAGGAGATTGTTGTTCCATCCTTGTGCCCAAATCCTTCTTCGAGGAAGGAACGTCTTTTGCACAATCTGGATGTAGTTCGTGCCCTTAAATTTTATTTACAGGCAACTAAAGATTTTCGACAAACGTCTTCCCTGTTTGTCGTTTACTCTGGTCAGAGGAGAGGTCAAAAAGCTTCTGCTACCTCTCTCTCTTTTTGGCTTCGTAGCATAATTCGTTTAGCTTATGAGACTGCTGGACAGCAGCCTCCTGAAAGAATTACAGCTCATTCCACTAGAGCTGTGGCTTCCACTTGGGCCTTTAAGAATGAGGCCTCTGTTGAACAGATTTGCAAGGCTGCAACTTGGTCTTCGCTTCATACTTTTTCCAAATTTTACAAATTTGACACTTTTGCTTCCTCGGAGGCTATTTTTGGGAGAAAGGTTCTTCAGGCAGTGGTTCCTTCTGTATAAAGAGCCTGCCTATCCCTCCCGTCATCCGTGTACTTTTGCTTTGGTATTGGTATCCCACAAGTAATGATGACCCGTGGACTGATCACACTTAACAGAAGAAAACATAATTTATGCTTACCTGATAAATTCCTTTCTTCTGTAGTGTGATCAGTCCACGGCCCGCCCTGTTTTTTAAGGCAGGTAAATATTTTTTAAATTATACTCCAGTCACCACTACACCCTTGGCTTCTCCTTTCTCGTTGGTCCTTGGTCGAATGACTGGAGGTGACGTAGAGGGGAGGAGCTATATAGCAACTCTGCTGGGTGAATCCTCTTGCACTTCCTGTAGGGGAGCAGTTAATATCCCACAAGTAATGATGACCCGTGGACTGATCACACTACAGAAGAAAGGAATTTATCAGGTAAGCATAAATTATGTTTTTTACTTCTAAAATGTGTTTCTCTCATCAGATGTTGTTGCGTTTCAGTCTTAACCTTCTCTTATAACTACAACCCTGATATGTTCATGTCCCTTTTTGTCTGTTGTTCAGGGGGACTTGGTCTACAGATCCTTAATGTTCAGGAAGAAGACTCTGGCCAGTATACCTGCCTGGTCACCAATGAAGTTGGAGAAGCTATCAAGAATTATGAAGTCAAAGTTTTCAGTAAGTCTTCCAGATGACCATAAATTCTTGTTGCGTTTTATTATTCGATAAAAATTATGGAAAGCATACCTCTACAGAAGAAGTAGGCACTAGAGCAGTGAAAAGAGATAGCAAGCCAGCCAGAGGACCTCTTCTCTGTGATTGTCCATCTCCTTTTATTATATGGAATAAAAGCTACGTTTTAATGATCTTCTTAATTGTGCTGTTGCTCTTTTTGATGTTTAGCTATACAGGTGAACATACACAACTAAATAGTTATTCTTATCCAATCAGATCATTGATTTTAACTCAGGTATTTGTAACCCCAGAAATAAAAATGGTTGGCCATATCACTTTGTGCTCAGCATTTGTCTGACCAGAGTTTGCGTTCTGTGTGTGATTAGTTGGCATAAAGTTCCAGCTTACTTCTTCCTTTTGACCCTCAGTTCCTCCCAAGATTGCAAGAGATGACCTAAATGGAGAAATTGGCCTGAAAGAAGTTAAAACAAAAATAAACAGCAGCCTGACTTTGCAGTGTGAATCACGGGCAGTGCCCAAGCCAAGTTTGCAGTGGTATAAGGATGGGCAGGTGAGGACTTGAAGCACTCAACAGACAGAAAACACAAAACTGACACATAGTATATGTATAAGGTAGTATAGGGCCAAGAGAAGGGACAGAATAAACCATAAATAATAGACAAATTCATTTTGTATTGTTTTTGTTTGCAAACAAATGACACTTTGGGGCAGATTTATCAAGGCCCGAATGCAGCTGTTTCAGCGCGAGCCTTCAGGAACGCCGGAAACAGGAGTTAAGAAGCATCGCTGCTCCTTAACTCTTCCGCCACCTTTGAGGCGGCTAACAGCAATCAGCCCAATTGGATACGATTGAGTTGATTGACACCCCCTGCTAGCGAATGTGCAGGGTGCGGCGTTGCACAAGCATTATACAGCTTATGCTGTCAGCATTTATCGATGTGCGACGGATATTGTTAAATCAGCCCCTTTTTGTCAATCAAGGAATATTGTTGATTTTCTCTTTCATTCATTAAAAAGGTATGCAAACATTAAAAATGTTTGTGTATTTTTTATGTTTAAATATCCCTTTAACAAATAAACAAATCAATTAATTTATTTTGTTGATTAAGTAGTTAAAAGTGCAGTTCGTAACAGCGTATCATAAATTGACCCCCAGGAGTTGTTTTTATCAGACTGCGAGAAATCTATCACAAACCTGTATTTCCTATTAGTTATAAAGTCAGAATAAACCGTCTTTAAGTCATAATAACCTATCATATTGCTGACATACATTAATTGTATTTAAATATTCCCTTTACTTTTTCAGTGCCATCCTTGGCCCTGGCACCTAGGAAACAAAATCTTTTATTTCCTGAAATGTCGGGGTTAGCAGCAGGGTGCAATTTGCTCTAGAAATCATATTAAGAAACAAGAGGCATATTTAGAGCTCAGAGAACTAATTTGGTACAAAGACAAACAATGATTAAAGCTGAGTGAGAGAAGAAACAAAAAAAAGAGCAATTAAGCGTCTTTGGGTAGTAGGAGACCTAATTAGGCTTTTTTATCAACATCAAGTACGATCAGGTTGATTGACACCCCCTGCTGGCGGACCATTGGCCGCGAGTCTGCAGGGGGCGGCGTTGCACCTGCCGGTGCAATGCTGAATACGGAGAGCATATTGCTCTCCGCATTCAGCGAGGTCTTGCGGACCTGCTCCGTACTGTCAGATCAGGTCCGCCAGACTTTGTTAAATGGAGGCCTTTGTATTAACTTGTAATATAAATGTTCTATTTAATGTAAATTATTAATCTGATATCACAAACCATCAGAGAAGTGGACAGCCTGTGAAGACATAGGGTTCCCTGCAGCAGGGGGCAATTAGAATAATCAGTAGATCTCTATATAATGTAATTTATGTCAGGCCAATCACTGTGAGTTATAGTAAATTTGTCCTTCAAAGAAGAACTCTTAACTACATATGTGTTGGCAAAGCAAACACGTAACATGACAACTTTTTCTATTTCTGCTATATTGTTATTTTATTGCTTTGTCTTTCTGTTACTTTATTCCCCAGTTGTTGGAGAGCATTGGCGCTGTTCAGGTTTTAGGAGATGGAGAGGTGTTGCAGATTCATCCAGTCCGTGTCTCTGACTCTGGGCGTTATACCTGTGTAGCTACTAATGTCGCAGGCGAGGATGAAAGAGAATTTTATGTGAATGTCCAAGGTTAGTACCACCACTTACCTATGAATGTATTCATATTCCTGTTCAGTGAGCAGTGGAAACGTGATTCAAATAGACGTTTATTACTGTATGACATACCATTATGTAATGCTGCTCACAGCTTGTATGTGTGGACTATATTCATTACCAAACGCTTGTGTCTAGAAACATGAAACACAATTTATCACAGACATCTCTGTCTCTAGAAATTAATTCTGCATGCCTTTTGTTTAGAATCCTGGAAATACGATTCCTTATATGGATTGTATCATAAAGATAAGGATCAGATAGGGCCACCCTATAGAAAAAAAACAGGTCCCAAAAGAAAGTGTACAGCACCACTGGTAAATTTGATGCTCGTGGAAAAAAGGGTGACTGCAAACCCTTAGCAAATCCAACAAACAGCACCGTATACTTGTAGTCATTTATTAAAGCTTCTTTACACACAGTGGTACAAAAGTATAAAATCGATGTTTCGGGAGCTTGATTAAGGAATTGCTTGTATACTTTTGTACCACTGTGAGAAGAAGTTTTAATAAACGGCTACAAGTATATGGTGCTGTGGATTCTGTTTGTTTAGAGAAAAAGGGCACAACATTGGGTTTGCCTCCAGTAGAAGATTAATATTTGGATTTTACTTCCAGCAGATGTTCTAGAAGTTAATATTTTATTGCAGGGTTAAATAATCTCAAGTATAAGAGTGAAATTGAAAATGCAGCAGCCACCTATATATGTATAAGAGCCAGGCAAGGGGTTCTATGTATAGATGTATGTAGAATCATCTTAAAAACAGGGTCAAATTCTAGGAAACTTTGCTACCCAGCTTCCATTGCTTGTCAAGCCCTGTTTTATAGAAATGTCATAGTGCTTAAAAGGACGTTCATACAGGTAAACTGGATTAGTAAACTGTACATTGCTCATATAGGTTAAAGGGACACTGAACCCACATTTTTTCTTTTGTGATTCAGATAGAGCATGCAATTTTAGGCAACTTTCTAATTTACTCCTATTATCAATTTTTCTTCGTTCTCTTGCTATGTTTATTTGAAGAAGCTATTTTTTTGTTTCAAGACGCTGGACAGCACTTGTTTATTGGTGGGTGAATTTATCTGCCAATCAGCAAGAACAACCCAGGTTGTTCACCAAAAATGGTCCGGCATCTAAACTTACATTCTTGCTTTTCAAATAAAGATATAAAGAGAATGAAGAGAATTTGATAATTGGAGTAAATTAAAAAGTTGCTTAAAATTGCATGCTCTATTTGAATCACAAATGAAAAAATGTGGGTTCAGTGTCCCTTTAAGTATTGTAGACAGGTACCAACCTGTGTTTTACTAGACACAGACATTTTAAACAGCAGTGACACAATGCTGGATTTAGCCAAGTTTGAACTGCTGACATTTCACAGAAAATAATTATAATCCAGATCATACATCTAAAAGTGTCTCACATGATTCAATGCTGTGTTGTGGTTTATATTTTCATTATATTATTGTAATTCATCTCTCCCTTCCTCTTTTGTCTTTAAGTACCCCCTATCTTCCATAGACCAGGGGGCTCCAGTGCCGCCTTTGAATTAGCTGTCAAGGATGATGATGAAGAAGAGTTAATGGAAAAGAGGGAGGTTGTAGCGAGTAATCCAATTTCCCTGTTCTGTGACACCAATGCCATACCTCCCCCCACTCTGACTTGGTTCAAGGATGGACGGCCTATCTCACACTCTGATGCAGTGTTAGTGCTGTTAGGTAAGGCAGGAGATTAAGCCCACTGAATGTCACTTTTTTATGTGTCACTGATATATATTTATGATGTTCTCTAATAGGTACACTTTTCTATATTTGTGCAATTTAGATCAAAAAAGTATATTTTCCTACCCTGCCTAGGAAGTTTGCCAACTGGGTTGGTCAGACTTATTCTTATATTTTATAGATTTATAACCCGCACAAGAAAAATATTGACTGTGCTGTCCTTATATTAATTGGTTTGCACAGCATTATGCATATTAAATTTGCCTTTTGATTTAGGTCTGAGATCAGAATCAAATTTTAATTTCTCCTGTTAAGTGTAGTCAGTCCACGGGTCATCCATTACTTATGGGATTATAACTCCTCCCTAACAGGAAATGCAAGAGGATCACCCAAGCAGAGCTGCTATATAGCTCCTCCCCTTAACGTCATACCCTGTCATTCTCTTGCACCTAACTAATAGATAGGATGTGTGAGAGGAGTGTGGTTATTAAACTTAGTTTTTATTTCTTCAATCAAAAGTTTGTTGTTTTAAACGGCACCGGAGTGTGTTGTTTTTTCTCAGGCAGTATTAGAAGAAGAATCTACCTGAGTTTGTGTATGATCTTAGCGGACGTAACTAAGATCCATTTGCTGTTCTCGGCCATTCTGAGGAGCGAGGTAACTTCAGAACAGGGGACAGCGGGCAGGGTTCTCCTGCAAAGAGGTATGTTGCAGTATATTATTTTCTAAGGAATGGAATTGACTGAGAAAATACTGCTAATACCGATATAATGTAAGTACAGCCTTAAATGCAGTAGTAGCAACTGGTATCAGGTTGATATGTATGTATGTTGGCACTGAAGTATTTCTGGGGAATGGCACTTCACTAAGAAAATACTGTATACATATAACTTATAGCCTTTCTGCAGTGATAGCGACTAGCAACAGGCTTTTAATATCATTTCATATATTTATATTTAAAACGTTTACTGGCAGGTTAATCGTTTTTCTCTCTGAGGTACTTGGTGAAAAAATGTATGGGCATTATTTTCCACTTGGCTGTCGTTTGTTTTAAATAAAACAGTTTACTGAGCTTCCCCACTGTTGTATTATGAGTGGGAGGGGCCTATTTTGGCGCTTTTACTACGCATCAGAAATTCAGTCACAGTCTTCCTTATTCTCCCTGCATGATCCAGGACGTCTCTACAGAGCTCAGGGGTCTCCAAAACTAGTTTTGAGGGAGGTAATCACTCACAGCAGACCTGTGAGACTGTGCTTTGACTGTGATAAAAACGTATATAGTTTATTTGTTATCCGTTTTTCATATTAAGGGGTTAATAATCCATTTGCTAATGGGTGCAATCCTTTGCTAAATTAATGCATTTCATGTGAAAAATTGATTGCTATAACTAATCCGGTTCATTGTTATCTCAACTGTGACAGTTTTTTGTGTGCTTCTTAAAGGCACAGTAACGTTTTTGATATTGCTTGTAAATTCATTTGAAAAGTATTTTCCAAGCTTGCTAGTCTAATTGCTAGTTTGTTTAAACATGTCTGACACAGAGGAATCTCTTTGTGCAATATGTTCAAAGGCCAATGTGGAGCCCAATAGAAATTTATGTACTAATTGTATTGATGCTACTTTAAATAAAAGTCAATCTGTACATGTTAAGAAAAATTCACCAGACAACGAGGGGGAAGTTATGCCGACTAACTTGCCTCACGTGTCAGTACCTGCATCTCCCGCTCAGGAGGTGCGTGATATTGTAACGCCAAGTACATCAGGGCGGCCATTACAAATCACTTTGCAAGACATGGCTAATGTTATGACTGAAGTTCTATCTAAATTGCCAGAACTTAGGGGTAAACGAGACCACTCTGGGATGAGAACAGAGTGCGCTGATAATGCTAGGGCCATGTCTGATACTGCGTCACAATTTGCAGAGCATGAAGACGGAGAGCTTCATTCTGTGGGTGACGGATCTGATCCACATAAAATGGATTCAGATATTTCAAATTTTAAATTTAAGCTTGAGAACCTCCGTGTGTTACTAGGGGAGGTGTTAGCGGCTCTGAATGATTGTAACACGGTTGCAATCCCAGAGAAAATATGTAGGTTGGATAAATATTTTGCGGTACCAACGTGTACTGACGTTTTTCCTATACCTAAGAGACTTACAGAAATTGTTAACAAGGAGTGGGATAGACCCGGTGTGCCTTTCTCACCCCCTCCTATATTCAGAAAAATGTTTCCAATAGACGCCACCACACGGGACTTATGGCAGACGGTCCCTAAGGTGGAGGGAGCAGTTTCTACTTTAGCTAAGCGTACCACTATCCCGGTGGAGGATAGCTGTGCCTTTTCAGATCCAATGGATAAAAAGTTAGAGGGTTACCTTAAGAAAATGTTTGTTCAACAAGGTTTTATATTGCAACCCCTTGCATGCATTGCGCCTGTCACGGCTGCGGCGGCATTCTGGTTTGAGTCTCTGGAAGAGACCATTAGCTCAGCTACGCTGGATGAGATTACAGACAAGCTTAGAGTCCTTAAGCTAGCTAATTCTTTTATTTCAGATGCTGTAGTACATTTAACTAAACTTACGGCTAAGAATTCCGGATTCGCCATTCAGGCGCGCAGAGCGCTGTGGCTAAAATCCTGGTCAGCCGATGCGACTTCTAAATCTAAATTGCTTAACATACCTTTCAAAGGGCAGACATTATTCGGGCCCGGTTTGAAAGAAATTATCGCTGACATTACTGGAGGTAAGGGCCATGCCCTGCCTCAAGACAGAGCCAAACCAAGGGCTAGACAGTCTAATTTTCGTGCCTTTCGTAACTTCAAGGCAGGAGCAGCATCAACTTCCTCCGCTCCAAAACAGGAAGGAACTGTTGCTCGCTACAGACAGGGCTGGAAACCTAACCAGACCTGGAACAAGGGCAAGCAGGCCAGAAAACCTGCTGCTGCCCCTAAGACAGCATGAAGTGAGGGCCCCCAATCCGGAAACGGATCTAGTAGGGGGCAGACTTTCTCTCTTCGCCCAGGCTTGGGCAAGAGATGTCCAGGATCCCTGGGCGTTAGAGATCATATCTCAGGGATATCTACTGGACTTCAAAGCTTCTCCTCCAAAAGGGAGATTTCATCTTTCAAGGTTGTCAACAAACCAGATAAAGAAAGAGGCGTTTCTACGCTGTGTACAAGATCTTTTACTAATGGGAGTGATCCATCCGGTTCCGCGGTCGGAACACGGACAAGGGTTTTACTCAAATCTGTTTGTGGTTCCCAAGAAAGAGGGAACCTTCAGACCAATCTTGGATTTAAAGATCCTAAACAAATTCCTAAGAGTTCCATCGTTCAAAATGGAAACTATTCGGACAATCTTACCCATGATCCAAAAGGGTCAGTACATGACCACAGTGGATTTAAAGGATGCCTACCTTCACATACCGATTCACAAAGATCATTACCGGTACCTAAGGTTTGCCTTCCTAGACAGGCATTACCAGTTTGTAGCTCTTCCCTTCGGGTTAGCTACTGCTCCAAGAATCTTTACAAAGGTTCTGGGTTCTCTTCTGGCGGTACTAAGACCGCGAGGAATATCGGTAGCTCCGTACCTAGACGACATTCTGATACAAGCGTCAAGTTTCCAAACTGCCAAGTCTCATACAGAGTTAGTACTGGCATTTCTAAGGTCACATGGGTGGAAAGTGAACGAAGAAAAGAGTTCTCTATTGCCACTCACAAGAGTTCCCTTCTTAGGGACTCTTATAGATTCTGTAGAAATGAAGATTTACCTGACAGAGGACAGGTTAACAAAACTTCTAAATGCTTGCCGTGTCCTTCATTCCATTCCACACCCGTCAGTGGCTCAATGCATGGAGGTAATCGGCTTAATGGTAGCGGCAATGGACATAGTACCCTTTGCACGCCTGCATCTCAGACCACTGCAATTGTGCATGCTAAGTCAGTGGAATGGGGATTACTCAGATTTGTCCCCTATGCTGAATCTGGATCAAGAGACCAGAAATTCTCTTCTATGGTGGCTCTCTCGGCCACATCTATCCAAGGGGATGCCCTTCAGCAGGCCAGATTGGACGATTGTAACAACAGACGCCAGCCTGATAGGTTGGGGCGCTGTTTGGAATTCCCTGAAGACTCAGGGATCATGGACTCAGGAGGAGAGTCTCCTTCCCATAAATATTCTGGAATTAAGAGCAGTTTTCAATGCCCTTCTGGCTTGGCCTCAGTTAGCAACTCTGAGGTTCATCAGGTTTCAGTCGGACAACATCACGACTGTGGCTTACATCAACCATCAAGGAGGGACAAGGAGTTCCCTAGCGATGATGGAAGTCTCAAAGATAATTCACTGGGCAGAGTCTCACTCTTGCCACCTATCAGCGATCCACATCCCAGGCGTGGAGAACTGGGAAGCAGATTATCTCAGTCGCCAGACCTTTCATCCGGGGGAGTGGGAACTTCATCCGGAGGTCTTTGCCCAAATACTTCGGCGTTGGGGCAAACCAGATCTGGATCTCATGGCGTCTCGCCAGAACGCCAAACTTCCTTGTTACAGATCCAGAGACCCGGGAGCAGTTCTGATAGATGCTCTGACAGCACCTTGGGCCTTCAACATGGCTTATGTGTTTCCACCCTTCCCGATGCTTCCTCGATTGATTGCCAGGATCAAACAGGAGAGAGCATCAGTGATTCTAATAGCACCTGCGTGGCCACGCAGGACCTGGTATGCAGACCTAGTGGACATGTCGTCCTGTCCACCATGGTCTCTACCTCTGAGACAGGACCTTCTGGTGCAGGGTCCTTTCAAACATCCAAATCTAATTTCTCTGAGGCTGACTGCATGGAGATTGAACGCTTGATTCTATCAAAGCGTGGATTCTCGGAGTCAGTGATTGATACCTTAATACAGGCTAGGAAGCCTGTTACCAGGAAAATTTACCATAAAATATGGCGCAAATACTTGCATTGGTGCGAATCCAAGAGTTACTCATGGAGTAAGGTTAGGATTCCTAGGATATTGTCTTTTCTACAAGAAGGTTTAGAAAAGGGTTTATCCGCTAGTTCGTTAAAGGGACAGATCTCAGCTTTGTCCATCCTTTTACACAAACGTCTGTCAGAAGTTCCAGACGTTCAGGCTTTTTGTCAGGCTTTGGCCAGGATTAAGCCTGTGTTTAAAACTGTTGCTCCGCCATGGAGCTTAAACTTAGTTCTTAACGTTTTACAGGGTGTTCCGTTTGAACCCCTTCATTCCATTGATATCAAGATTTTATCTTGGAAAGTTCTGTTTTTAATGGCTATTTCCTCGGCTCGAAGAGTCTCGGAGTTATCGGCTTTACATTGTGATTCTCCTTATCTGATTTTCCATTCAGACAAAGTAGTTCTGCGTACTAAACCTGGGTTCTTACCTAAGGTAGTCACTAACAGGAATATCAATCAAGAGATTGTTGTTCCATCATTGTGCCCTAATCCTTCCTCAAAGAAGGAACGACTTCTGCACAATCTGGACGTTGTCCGTGCCCTGAAATTTTATTTGCAGGCAACTAAAGATTTTCGACAAACTTCTTCCCTGTTTGTCGTTTATTCTGGACAGAGGAGAGGTCAAAAGGCTTCGGCTACCTCTCTCTCTTTCTGGCTTCGTAGCATAATACGTTTAGCCTATGAGACTGCTGGACAGCAGCCTCCTGAAAGAATTACAGCTCATTCTACCAGAGCTGTGGCTTCCACTTGGGCCTTTAAAAATGAGGCCTCTGTTGAACAGATTTGCAAGGCTGCGACTTGGTCTTCACTTCACACTTTTTCCAAATTTTACAAATTTGACACTTTTGCTTCTTCGGAGGCTGTTTTTGGGAGAAAGGTTCTTCAGGCGGTGGTTCCTTCCGTGTAAAGATCCTGCCTGTCCCTCCCGTCATCCGTGTACTTTTAGCTTTGGTATTGGTATCCCATAAGTAATGGATGACCCGTGGACTGACTACACTTAACAGGAGAAAACATAATTTATGCTTACCTGATAAATTCCTTTCTCCTGTAGTGTAGTCAGTCCACGGCCCGCCCTGTTTTTTATGGCAGGTCTAAATTTTAATTAAACTCCAGTCACCACTGCACCCTATAGTTTCTCCTTTCTCGTTTGGTTTTCGGTCAAATGACTGGATATGACATGTGAGGGGAGGAGCTATATAGCAGCTCTGCTTGGGTGATCCTCTTGCACTTCCTGTTAGGGAGGAGATATAATCCCATAAGTAATGGATGACCCGTGGACTGACTACACTACAGGAGAAAGGAATTTATCAGGTAAGCATAAATTTTGTTATTTTGTGTTGTGTTCCTTCCTGCAGCAGCAAAGATGAGATCTCACATTCTGTTTTTCTGTGCTCAGCACTAGCCCAGCTTTTGGTTAAGCACTATTAAAGGGATATGAAACCCAAAATAGTTCCTTTGTGATTCAGACAATGCATACAATTTTTAAAAAAATGTCCAATTTATTTTCGCTATTAAATTTGCTTCGTTTCCATAATATTTTTGTTGAAGAGATACCTAAGTAGGTGTCGAGAGCACTATGTGGCAGGAAATAGTGCTTCCATCTAGGGCTCCTGCAAATGTATAGCATTCTTGCAAAGCTGCTGCCATATAGGGCTGCAGAAATGGGCTAGCTTCTAAGCTTATGTCCCTGATTTTCAATCAAAGAAAGAAAATTTGATAATAGGAGTAAATTAGAAAGTTGTTTAAAATTGCATGCTCTATCTGAATCATGAAAAAAAACATTTGCGGTTTCATATCCCCTTAAGTTTAGTTTTAGGCAGCTTTGTACTGATGACATTGTTCCATGAGTAGTTTAATAGCACAAGTCCAGTAAGCCAGAAGAAACAATCTGACAGGTAGCTGTCTCTCATAGAACTACCGCAGCATATAGCTCCTAGTGCAGCAAAATAAGTACATCTTTGTACTCAGCTCTCTAATTTAGCCCTTACTCCTCATCCTCTCCTGCTAGATGGGCGTATCTTGCAGATACCGATGGCCAGGGCTGAGCATGCTGGGAAATACACCTGTGAAGCCACCAATGAGGCTGGAGAGGACAGACTGCACTATGAGTTGCTCGTATTAAGTAAGTATTGGGTCTAAAAAAGCTTTGTAAACAGAAAAGATCACTATATGAACAAACGTGTATCATGTTTTAATTTCATTTTTGAGAGAGGCTAAACTAAACACAGGTTCAGAGCTGGTTTTGTCAGAGGTGTTACATGCACGCTCTGGTCTTAGAACAGTTTACTTAGCAAGTCTGCAATATATTTGTTGCTAATACAACTGCTGCTTAGTGTTTTTGTAACTCTGTGACTAGCACAGAAGTTTGCAGTAGGTGCCAGTATAGGAGAATTCTAAGCTACCAAATGGTGGTACCAAGTCACTTGTTTGTCAAGCACATGGTGCAATAAAGAAGATTCCTTTTATTCCAACATCTGCGTTTTGTGCCAATCTCTGAGTTTAAAAAGAACTCTAAGTAGCTTTTTTAATGGTTTGTGCATTGCAAACATGTTTAGAAAATTATCATATGTTTCTGCTGAAAAAACAGCAATATTTGGAAAAAAAATAAAATGCCAAGATGCACCATTCAAAATAGACAAATACCATTTCTGGAAGTCAAGGGCTTTGAAATAGAATAGCCCAGAAATGATGTGAGAAACTGTTCAAATAGATTAGAATAATGTCAGATTTGAAAACCCATGGCTCATCTTACAGGTTGAAATACGATAATGATAGTGATAGTCTGGGTTTAGTAATACAATGCTTTTGTATGTATCTTTCACAGCTCCCCCAGTTATGGTAGGAGAGCTGGATGGTTTGATTCAAGATGTGTCTGTGGTAATTAACCAGACAGCTGAGCTTAATTGTGAGGCTTCTGGGATTCCCCCGCCAGCGATCACATGGTTGCGAAACGGTTTGTCTATGAGTACCGGTGACCGATATCAAATTACGGAGGATGGCAGAAGACTTCAGGTGCGTCAGAAAGCTTTCAGTGCCAAAAAGTAGTTAGGTGCTGTGCCCAACATCTCAGCTCATGACATCTACAATGCCACAGTTATTTATATCTCATCAATAAATATTTAATCCCTGGCTGCTGTAGAGAGATACTTTTCAGTGCATTCCGACACTCGCAGGCACTGCAAGTGTTAAATAAAAACCCAAAGCAAATTATTTGACCGAATTTGTTGATTAAACATTTGTTGAGATCTAAAATTGTATAGCGACTAATATAACATTAGCTGACTTCATTTATTTGTTTTCAACAAACAGATCCTAACTGTGCAAATCTCTGATATAGACAGCTATGTCTGTGTGGCAGAGAATCCAGCTGGCTTCGCTGAGAGACTTTTCACACTGATGGTTCATGGTAAGAAAATATAGCATTTTTTTAGCTGTAATTATGTGATATCCTCATTGAGATTTCTGTTACCTCTGGTTGGTTTTGCATTTCAGATGTGTAGTAGCAGCACCAGCAAATTTGTGTAACATATTTAATTGAAACAAAATTAATTCTTACAAGTTCGTAAATAAATAAATGCATTCATTTTTATTTTATTTTTTAATGTTAAACATTAGTTCCTCCGATAATTGCTGGCCCGAACCCTGAGAACGTCAGTACTGTTCTGCACAGTTCAGTCTCCCTGTTATGTGATGTCCAGTCTCATCCCACACCTGAAATAACTTGGTACAGAGATGGGCAGGTTCTGCAGCCCAGTAACGGACTCCTTATTATGCCGGGTATGTGAGTTTGTAATACTAAAAATGGATATATATTCTTATGTTATCACTTGGTCCATTTATGCACTATCTATGAATTTTAGATACTGATGAGGTAAGGAATTCTGTTTTTGTTGATGTTTTGCAGGTGGGCAGGTTCTTCAGATTGCACGTGCCCAGCTCTCTCACCAAGGAAGTTATATGTGCAAGGCACAGAACCCAGCTGGCTCCAATGAGAAGCGTGTACATCTAGCGGTTTATGGTAAGGCAAAGATGTGTGCTATGCTCTTGTCTACGATCTCGATGATGTAATTTTTGACCAGACGTAGAATGAAAATGAATCACTGTGACATTGTTGGAAAATAGAGATAATGCAATTATATCAAGTGCTTGAATAAATATAGTGGTTGGAAAAAGCTGGGAAGATGCTGGCCAGAGCTCTCAAGAAACGAGATAATAAACTTTATATTCACTCCATAAGCAGACCGGATTCCTCAACAGTCGAAGACACTGTGGCAATTGCGTAGGAATTTAGACAATATTGCCACAGGCTCTATAACTTATTCCCAGACAGATCTGATTTAACCGTTATAGCCAGAATTGATGCGTATATAAAACAAATGCTTGCAGTCCTATCACTAAAGAAGACATTTCTATAGCAATTCCTGATTTGATAACCAGGAAATCGCCAGCATCTGATGGCTTTTCCAGTAGATATTTTAAAACATTTGAAACGCAACTAATTCCATTTCTCTACTCCCTTTTTAATCATTTTGGTGAAGATAAACATCCTCCTGATACAATTTTCCAGGCCCATATATCAGTCATTCCAAAGCCAGGAAAACTCCCAGATTGTCCCACAAATTTCAGGCTCATATTTCTTTTGAATGTTAACCTTAAAGGGACATGAAACCCAATTTTTTTCTTTCATGATTCAGATAGAGAACACAATTTTAAACAACTTTCCAATTTACTTCTTTTATTTAATGTGCTTCCTTCTCTTGTTATCCTTTGCTGAAAGCTTTATCTAGGAAAGATCAGGAGCAGCAGATAATCTAGGTTCTAGCTGTTGATTGGTGGCTGCATATATATATCTATTGTGATTGGCTCACCCATGAGTTCAGTAAGAAACCATTAGTGTATTGCTGCTACTTTAACAAATTATACCAAGAGAATGAAACAAATTAGATAACAGAAGTACATTAGAAAGTTGTTTAAAATTGTATTCTCTATCTGAATCATGAAAGAAAAAAATTGTGTTTCATGTCCCTTTAAAGTGAAAGTCAATCCTAGCATTTGTGAAACGCTAGGATTGACCATTGAAACAAATAAAGGGGACTTTTATTCATGAAGTATAAAATACTTCATGCAGAAAGTTCCTTTATTTGTTTCAAGCGTTCGCCCTTCTGGGCTGCCAAGGCGGCCCACGGCAGAACGCAGTTTTGCTTGAGAGGTAACGTTTTTACCTCTTTAGCCAATTGCCGTACGGGAAATCCGGATTGGCGCCGGATTTCCCGCACGCTATTTGCTAAGAGGTGAAAACAGCGTTCTGCCATGGCTGCCTGAGCAGCTCAGAACGGCGAAAGCTTAAAACCAATAAAGGAACTTTCTGCATGAAGTATTTTATACTTAATGAATGAAAGTCCCCTTTATTTGTTTCAATGGTCAATCCTAGCATTTCACAAACTCTTGGATTGACTTTCACTTTAAACTATTTACAAAGATTTTGACTAGTAGAATGAACAAAAATCCTAATGTGGGCCACAGAGAGAGTGCGACAGTACAATTAAGTTATTAAGTCTCATGGACTGTTATAAGATTGCTCAACCCCCCTAATATTTCTATCAACAGACACTGAGAAACGGTTTGATAGATAAGACTGGACCTTCGTAGAAGAATCACTATTAGCCTTCGGCATTTCAGTGCTTTTTCTTCATCTGCTTCAGTCTCTTTATTCTAGCCCCACTGCTCAGATCTATTTTTAATTTTTTTTATTTTAAATTTTGAGGGTTAAAAATTTACAGAAAATCCAGTTTGCTCATGTAAACATACAAAATACAAAAGTCAAGGAGCTAAAAGAGAAAAAATATGTACACCTTCTTACTCATGACTGTTTCAATAAACGTAAACATCACTTATTATAACAAACTAAAAGTGAATAAAATAAAAATATTTGAGGGGCAAATTATCAAATTATCAAAAAAAATTATCATGATATTCTAAGCGGAGGGGTTTTGGATGAAACAGGCCACTTTTGGGCCTGCACTGCTCAAGTGCACCTCCCATGCCTACCAGGACCAAGGGTGGGTCCAGAAAACTTAAGATTTAAAAGAGGGCTTATAAACTAGTATGGTATGAGCTCATTCTAACCCCCTTCAAACAGATGAGGCCACTTTTGGACCCCCTAGTACTAAGAAATTGAACATTAGGGGATTATAGTAATATGAGGCCACTTTTGGACCTCTAGAACGCTATTAACTGAAAATGAGATACACAAACATGTTCAGATATGTCAAACATTGTTCGCAGTTAGGCATCAACAGTATGTATAAAGCTTAGATATTTCTAGTCTAAAGGAATATATCAAAACAATAGAAGTGTCTACATTCTAGGAGAGCTATTAACACTAAGCGAAGAATAATAAAGGGATGAGTAGCCCCAGAGAATATTACTGTGGGTCTTCTGTAGTGAGGCATTTATGGTCTATTGGTTTTAAAAGGCAGGTATACATTATTTTTTAAAAATACAGTAAAAATTGGAGACCTACTACCAAGGCCTATAGTAGTAGTGATGAAAATACTTATAGACTGATCTGGCTCTATTATATAGATTAATAAGTACTGCCACACCATAACAAAACCGTTATACCCACCATCAAATGCTATGGTATGAGGAACATGAGAATAATGCTAGGACTGCACGTTATGCGGATGGAGTTGTCTTAGATAATAGTAAACAATAAGGTGAACTAGATGGTCTGCTTAGAAATAGTTTACATTTTATAGGAGGCCTTTTGTTATTACTACAGAATAACTTATAGGGAATAGGGGATCTTAGGAGGTAACGTGTTAAGTAGCAAGCTATCTCTGTGAAGAGAGGTATCAAAATCAAAATTGTGCTAGGCCAGCAAAGTAAGGGTGATGTTAGGTTATTCCTGAAAGAAGCGGTTATTGGCGTATTAACACCTAAGCTTATTAACAGGCCATGCTTAATATCGCAACCCCATATAAGGCTTCGAAACCAAACAACTAACTGCAAGCCTTGGGGACATACGTAGATAAGAGTAGGTATTAAGAAAAATGTATGTCCAGTAAGTAAATAGCCCTTAGAACTAGCCTCTAAGTCTGATGGGGTAAAGCTTATTCAAAAAGCCCAATTGCTTATTAGGAAATAGTCATGAATTAGTCTCAAACATGCAATGATAAATATATATTATATAGCTGCTATATTCCATCTCTGGAGCAGAAACATTAACAAGGAGGAATGGTTAGCTCCAACACTTTGACTACTAATAATAAAGCATCAACCACATGTGAAAAAATAAAATCAGCCGCTGCCAGTTACCAGTTACCGTATAAAACCCAGTGTATAATATAAGCTAAGGTGTTTGGCTTATTCTATTGGCATACTTGTAAAACTAAAGTATGTAATTCACATCCTAGGAACATAAGAGAACCAAATCTAGGTGAAATTTTATAAAGTGTTCACATCCGGCAACAAGGCCGTCATCAAGTTTATGCAATTATAGTTCACCATATCGAGTCTCTGCAATACAATCATATCTACCTGATGCCAGTTCTGCAGGAACATGTCTGCCATTTTACAAGTACCACAAAGAAAGTCCCGTTATGAAAGGAAGTCCACCAAGGGCCGTAGTTAATACATGGCTCCAAGTCCCGCAAGATAAGGTCAGGCTGACCCAATGCACGTGGCAGGGCTCTCTCCTTAAGCGTTTTCCACTGTGAAGATATCATCATTCCAACAGTGCTGGTTTCCTCAAGGGGGTACAGCAGAACAATCTGATCTGTGACATGACAATTCTGAAGATCCGCCATTTGCTCTGCGACATCTACGAACCGATTTCCAAGTGTTATCGGGATCCCACCAATAATGGCGTTTTGCATCTTTCTCCCCTCGAGTTTCTGGATATCCCATCTCCCTTTCCAGAGGATCCGCCGCATCCTCTAGCGCAAAGGTAGATGGTAAGCACCAGCAACTCCGTCTATCTTGAACAGCTTCTGATAGGCCAACTACTGTGACTGCTGGTAGATGATTTCCAGAGTTCGTCTGTGTATAATTGCGTTGTGCGCCGAGATCTGCACCCTCTGCTTCATGCAGCGTAGTATCCGTCCTCTCTGTACACTTGGGTTTGATGGTTAATAAAAGTCGGTCCATTCTACCCATCAGCCAACAATCATAATCCTCAAAAAAGGAGTGAAGTGTTTATATTTATTCACTTGTGTCCCAGTTCCCCAGGGGGGGGGGGGGTGCTGGAGGCCCTCCCACACTGGGTCGCAAAATATGTTTGGAGATACAAGGTGGAATGTGTATATCACTGTTGCAGAGCTCTCAGATTAGCGGACATTTTCGGCCATAGCCCAGATCTTATCGGACAACTTTGAGATCTGTAATGGGACTTGACAGGGGTGCCCATTTTCTTTTTCAGTCCAATCCATTGGGGTCGCTCTCTGGTATGCAAGTGGAATTGAGATGTTACAGATTACGCTGTTGAATTTCTTAATTAACCTAAATCTGTCCGAGTTACTCCCTATAAACTTAGCACCAAACGACTTACAGAATCTTAAAACCTCTAAAATGCCACACTTCCACAAACACTCTACCATATTTAAGCGTGGAATATTGATTTCCCAGATTTGATAAACACTAAGGGGCATATTTATCAAGCTCCAAATGTAGCTTGAAGTCCCGTGTTTCAGGCTCGCCAGAAACACAAGTTATGAAGCAGCGGTCTAAAGACTGCGGACAGACATCGCCTAAAATCAACCCGATCCAATACGATCGGGTTGATCTGCAGGGGGTGGTGTTGCACCAGCAGTTCACAAGAACTGCTGGTGCAATGATAAATGCCGACAGTGTATGATGTCGGCATTTATCAATGTGCGGCGGACATGATCCGCAATATTGGATCATGTCTGCTCGCACATTAATAAATAGGCCCCTAACAGTGGATGACTATATGTGACCGCACAGCTAAGTCAGCCCATTCTGCTTTGGCTCTGGAAACCAATATCAAATCCTTACAAGGTAGTGCTATACCCCACAAAAAATGAACTACTACTTCCCTAACACAGCAGATAAATGTTAGAGGGGTTGTCACTTCAGGGGGGATAGGTTACACATTTGGTGGGAGTGCCCTGAGATTCATACATTCTAGGAGGTGATATCGCAAAAGATAAATAGGATTTTAAGCTGTAACTTAGTTGGAGAACACTAAGTATTTCTATGTTACCTTCTTCTGGGCTTCATATACAAAACCAAAAAGAATTTAGGACAAATACTCCTAAATGATGCACGATAATTAGTATCTACATTTTGGAAATGTCCTCCTCACTCCCCTGTCTATTCTCAATTGGAAGGAGAGGGTGAATACAACTATCCTCATAGAGAGTTCATTACTGGAAAACAGACTAATTAGATACATTTTATGATATGATGTTTTATTGGGAATTGTATTATAAAAGAAATAACGGATACTCTCCCTCCTTTTTTTACTCTTTCCTTTGTCCAGCCACCGCATATACAGAGTGGTGTAATTTAGTCTAGAAAATACAAAAAGGTGTCAATGACCCTTATAAATATTAGTACTCTTAAAGGGACATAATACCCATAAGCTAAATCACTTGAAAGTGATGCAGCATAACTTTAAAAGGAAAATATCACTTGAACATCTCTATGTAATAAAGAATATATTTTACCTCATAATTTCATCAGCTTACAGTGCTCTGTAAACACTTATCCCTCAGCTAGTTGCATGTTAAAAAACAAACAAAAAAAACAGCCAGTCAGCTTTATAAGTGACAATGTCACATTTTGTTTAACTGTGATCTCCTGAAATCTCACTGATATCTTGTGAGTTTTTATACTAAACTTTATTAAATTGAGTAGGGAAATAACATCACTGTGCTGCACATGCCAGATGCTCTTTCCCCTGTAAGTCCTGGGACTAGCATTCTTATTGGCTTCCTAAAGTCCTTTTACGATGGGATGTGGCTACTGAGGAAAGTTTGAGGTAAAATATCTTCTTATTTTACATAAAGATGCCCAGGTGATATTTTCTAGTCAGCTTCTTGCAGATATGATGCATCACTTTCAAGTGCTTCAACATTTCGGTAGCATGTCCCTTTAAATATGTAATTGTTCATTTATTTAAAAGGTTGCTAATCCCAGGTTCAGTTGTGTACATTTTTATAATTTCCTGTCTATGAATGTACTTTGGCAATATTTTTTTTTAAATTATTGTGTTTGTCTTAAATTTTATTCATTTTATTGTTTTTCTTTTATATTTAAAGGGACATAATACTCATATGCTAAATAACTTGAAACTGATGCAGTATAACTGTAAAAAGCTGACAGGAAAATATCACCTGAGCATCTCTATGTAAAAAAGGAAGATATTTTACCTCACAATCTCCTCAGCTCAGCAGAGTAAGTTCTGTGTAAAAAGTTATACTCAGCTGCTGTCCAGCTGCAGGTAAAAAAATGAAGAAATGAACAGCAGCCAATCAGCATCAGCAGTGCTGAGGTCATCAACTCTTTTACTGTGATCTCATGAGATTTCACTTAACTCTTGTGAGATTTCATAGTAAACTTCCTTAAACTGAATAGGGAAATAACATGAGAGTTCACGAGGCTCAATCCCTTAGCTGTCCCGGGACAGACATACTGATTTGCTGCTTAGAAGTCCTTTACAATGGGATGTGGCTACTGAGGAACTTTTGAGGTAAAATATATTTCTTTTTTACATAGAGATGTTCAGGTGATATTTTCTAGTCAGCTTTTTACAGCTTTACGGCATCACTTTCAAGTGTTTTAACATTTGGGTATCATGGCCCTTTAATTGCTGGATGTGGATTATTCGAATGGACTAAACTACTGTATTTCTGGACTCCAGTGATTTCAGGAACTTTGACCATTGATTGTTATGGTCATAAGCTTGCTGCTTCGGATCATTAGATGGCTACTAAATTGTGTCTTTCTCCTGTTAAGTGTGGTCAGTCCACGGGTCATCATTACTTCTGGGATATTAACTCCTCCCCAACAGGAAGTGCAAGAGGATTCACCCAGCAGAGCTGCTATATAGCTCCTCCCCTCTACGTCACACCCAGTCATTCTCTTGCACCCAACTAATAGATAGGATGTGTGAGAGGACTGTGGTGATTATACTTAGTTTTATACCTTCAATCAAAAGTTTGTTATTTTATAACAGCACCGGAGTGTGTTGTTCCTTCTCTGGTAGAGTTTGAAGAAGAATCTACCTGAGTTTTTTTGTATGATTTTAGCCGGCGTAGTTAAGATCATATTGCTGTTCTCGGCCATCTGAGGAGAGGTAAACTTCAGATCAGGGGACAGCGGGCAGGTTAATCTGCAAAGAGGTATGTAGCAGCATATTATTTTCTGACAATGGAATTGACTGAGAAAATTCTGCCATACCGATTTAATGTAATCTAACAGCCTTAAATGCAGTAGTAGCAACTGGTATCAGGCTGTCATGTATGTATATTTTACACTTCAGTATTCTGGGGAATGGCACTTCACTGGGATAATACTGTATGCATAAGACTTTAGCCTAATTTGCAGTGACTAGCAACAGGCTTTCTAATGTCATTTCATTTATTTGATGTTAAACGTTTTTGCTGGCATGTTAAATCGTTTAATTTTCTGAGGTACTGGGTGAAAAAATGTTTTGGGCACTGTTTTTTTCCACTTGGCAGTCGTTTTATTTAATTTAAGACAGTTTTCTGATCTCCCTCACTGTTGTGTGTGAGGGGGAGGGGCTTATTTTGGCGCTTTTGCTACGCATCAAAAAATTCAGTCAGAAGTCTCTTGTCTTCCCTGCATGATCCGGTTCGTCTCTACAGAGCTCAGGGGTCTTCAAAACTTATTTTGAGGGAGGTAATCACTCACAGCAGAGCTGTGAGGTTGTAGCTGACTGTGATAAAAAACGTTTATTTCTGTACTTTTTTTTTCTGCTATCAGGGTTAGTTATCCATTGCTAATGGGGGCAATCCTTTGCTAAAATTGGTATTTACCGTAAAAGATTGATGTTATAGTTTGTTCTCAACTGTCATAACCTTTTTCTGTGCTTCTTAAAGGCACAGTACGTTTTCATATTATTGTAAATTACTTTGAAAAGTATTTCCAAGTTGCTAGTTTAATTGCTAGTGTGTTAAACATGTCTGACTCAGAGGAATATCTCTGTGCTATATGTGCTAAAGCCAAAGTGGAGCCCAATAGAAATTTATGTACTAATTGCATTGATGCTACTTTAAATAAAAGTCAATCTGTACAAATTGAACATATTTCACCAAACAACGAGGGGAGAGTTATGCCGACTAACTCGCCTCACGTGTCAGTACCTGCATCTCCCGCTCGGGAGGTGCGTGATATTGTAGCGCCGAGTACATCAGGGCGGCCATTACAAATCACATTACAGGATATGGCTAATGTTATGACTGAAGTTTTGGCTAAATTACCAGAACTAAGAGGTAAGCGTGATCACTCTGGGGTGAGGACAGAGTGCGCTGTTGATAAGAGGGCCATGTCTGATACTGCGTCACAGTATGCTGAACATGAGGACGGAGAGCTTCAATCAGCAGGTGACGGTTCTGATCCCAATAGAATGGATTCAGACATTTCTAATTTTAAGTTTAAACTCGAAAACCTCCGTGTACTGTTAGGGGAGGTTTTAGCAGCTCTAAATGATTGTAACACCGTTGCAATCCCAGAGAAATTATGTAGGCTGGATAGATACTATGCGGTACCGGCGAGTACTGACGTATTTCCTATACCTAAGAGGCTTACAGAGATAATTGCTAAGGAGTGGGATAGGCCCGGTGTACCCTTTCCCCCCCCCTCCTGTGTTTAGAAAAATGTTTCCAATAGACGCCACCACACGGGACTTATGGCAGACGGTCCCTAAGGTGGAGGGAGCGGTTTCTACTCTGGCTAAGCGTACCACTATCCCGGTGGAGGATAGCTGTGCCTTTTCAGATCCAATGGATAAAAAATTAGAGGGTTACCTTAAGAAAATGTTTGTTCAACAAGGTTTTATATTGCAACCCCTTGCATGTATTGCATCTGTCACGGCCGCGGCCGCTTTTTGGTCCGAGTCCCTGGAAGAGACTCTTGACTCAATAACTATAGATGAGATTTCAAACAAGCTTAAGACACTTAAGCTAGCTAATTCATTTATTTTGGATGCCGTAGTACATTTAACTAAACTTACGGCCAAGAATTCCGGATTCGCCATTCAGGCACGCAGAGCACTGTGGCTAAAATCCTGGTCAGCTGACGTTACTTCTAAATCTAAATTACTTAACATACCTTTCAAAGGGCAGACCTTATTCGGGCCCGGGTTGAAAGAAATTATCGCTGACATTACAGGAGGTAAGGGCCATGCCCTGCCTCAAGACAAAGCCAAACCTAAGGCTAGACAGTCTAATTTTCGTTCCTTTCGGAACTTCAAAGCAGGAGCAGCATCAACTTCCTCTGCACCAAAACAGGAAGGAGCTGTTGCTCGCTACAGACAAGGCTGGAGACTTAACCAGTCCTGGAACAAGGGCAAGCAGGCCAGGAAACCTGCTGCTGCCCCTAAGACAGCATGAATTGAGGGCCCCGATCCGGAAACGGATCTAGTGGGGGGCAGACTTTCTCTCTTCGCCCAGGCTTGGGCAAGAGATGTCCAGGATCCCTGGGCGTTAGAGATCATATCTCAGGGATACCTTCTGGACTTCAAATCCTCTCCCCCAAAAGGGAGATTTCATCTGTCAAGGTTGTCAACAAACCAAATAAAGAAAGAGGCGTTTCTACGCTGTGTACAAGATCTTTTACTAATGGGAGTGATCCATCCGGTTCCACGGTCGGAACAAGGACAAGGGTTTTACTCAAATCTGTTTGTGGTTCCCAAAAAAGAGGGAATTTTCAGGCCAATCCTGGATTTAAAAATCCTAAACAAATTCCTAAGAGTTCCATCGTTCAAAATGGAAACTATTCGGACAATCTTACCCATGATCCAAAAGGGTCAGTACATGACCACAGTGGATTTAAAGGATGCTTACCTTCACATACCGATTCACAAAGATCATTACCGGTATCTAAGGTTTGCCTTCCTAGACAGGCATTACCAGTTTGTAGCTCTTCCATTCGGATTGGCTACGGATCCAAGAATCTTCACGAAGGTTCTGGGTGCTCTTCTGGCGGTACTAAGACCGCGAGGAATTTCGGTAGCTCCGTGCCTAGATGACATTCTGATACAAGCTTCAAGCTTTCTAACTGCCAAGTCTCATACAGAGTTAGTACTGGCATTTCTAAGGTCGCATGTATGGAAGGTGAACGAAAAGAAGAGTTCTCTCTTTCCACTCACAAGAGTTCCCTTCTTGGAGACTCTTATAGATTCTGTAGAAATGAAGATTTACCTGACAGAAGACAGGTTAACAAAGCTTCAAAATGCATGCCGTGTCCTTCATTCCATTCAACACCCGTCAGTAGCTCAATGCATGGAGGTGATCGGCTTAATGGTAGCGGCAATGGACATAGTACCCTTTGCACGCCTACATCTCAGACCGCTGCAATTGTGCATGCTAAGTCAGCGGAATGGGGATTACTCAGACTTGTCCCCTACTCTGAATCTGGATCAAGAGACCAGAAATTCTCTTCTATGGTGGCTTTCTCGGCCACATCTGTCCAGGGGGATGCCATTCAGCAGGCCGGACTGGACAATTGTAACAACAGACGCCAGCCTACTAGGTTGGGGCGCTGTCTGGAATTCTCTGAAGGCTCAGGGACAATGGAATCAGGAGGAGAGTCTCCTACCAATAAACATTCTGGAATTGAGAGCAGTTCTCAATGCCCTTCTGGCTTGGCCCCAGTTAACAACTCGGGGGTTCATCAGGTTTCAGTCGGACAACATCACGACTGTAGCTTACATCAACCATCAGGGAGGGACAAGAAGCTCCCTAGCAATGATGGAAGTATCAAAGATAATTTGCTGGGCAGAGTCTCACTCTTGCCACCTGTCAGCAATCCACATCCCGGGAGTGGAGAACTGGGAGGCGGATTTCCTAAGTCGTCAGACTTTTCATCCGGGGGAGTGGGAACTTCATCCGGAGGTCTTTGCCCAAATACTTCGACGTTGGGGCAAACCAGAGATAGATCTCATGGCGTCTCGACAGAACGCCAAGCTTCCTCGTTACGGGTCCAGATCCAGGGATACGGGAGCGGTTCTGATAGATGCTTTGACAGCACCTTGGACCTTCGGGATGGCTTATGTGTTTCCACCCTTCCCGATGCTTCCTCGATTGATTGCCAGAATCAAACAGGAGAGAGCATCAGTGATTCTAATAGCGCCTGCATGGCCACGCAGGACTTGGTATGCAGATCTAGTGGACATGTCATCCTATCCACCTTGGTCTCTACCTCTGAAACAGGACCTTCTGATCCAGGGTCCCTTCAAACATCAAAATCTAATTTCT
Organism: Bombina bombina; assembly: GCF_027579735.1. Lineage (NCBI taxonomy): Eukaryota > Metazoa > Chordata > Amphibia > Anura > Bombinatoridae > Bombina > Bombina bombina. Next base: position 128,046,185 of record NC_069510.1, read on the forward strand.
CTGAAGCTGACTGCTTGGAAATTGAACGCTTGATTTTATCAAAACGTGGTTTTTCTGAGTCAGTTATTGATACCTTAATACAGGCTAGGAAGCCTGTTACCAGAAAGATTTACCATAAGATATGGCGCAAATACTTATATTGGTGCGAATCCAAGAGTTACTCATGGAGTAAGGTTAGGATTCCGAGGATATTGTCTTTTCTACAAGAAGGTTTAGAAAAGGGTTTATCCGCTAGTTCCTTAAAGGGACAGATTTCAGCTCTGTCCATTCTTTTACACAAACGTCTGTCAGAAGTTCCGGACGTTCAAGCTTTTTGTCAGGCTTTAGCTAGGATCAAGCCTGTGTTTAAAACTGTTGCTCCACCATGGAGTTTGAACTTAGTTCTTAATGTTTTACAGGGTGTTCCGTTTGAACCCCTTCATTCCATTGATATCAAGCTGTTATCTTGGAAAGTTCTGTTTTTAATGGTGATTTCCTCGGCTCGAAGAGTCTCTGAGTTATCTGCCTTACATTGTGATTCTCCTTATCTGATTTTTCATTCAGACAAGGTAGTTCTGCGTACTAAACCTGGGTTCCTACCTAAGGTGGTCACTAACAGGAATATCAATCAAGAGATTGTGGTTCCATCTTTGTGTCCTAATCCTTCTTCGAAGAAGGAACGTCTGCTACACAATCTAGATGTAGTCCGTGCCCTGAAATTTTATCTACAGGCAACTAAGGATTTTCGACAAACGTCTTCCCTGTTTGTCGTTTATTCTGGTCAGAGGAGAGGTCAAAAAGCTTCGGCTACCTCTCTCTCTTTTTGGCTTCGTAGCATAATACGGTTAGCCTATGAGACTGCTGGACAGCAGCCTCCTGAAAGAATTACAGCACATTCTACTAGAGCTGTGGCTTCCACTTGGGCCTTTAAGAATGAGGCTTCTGTTGAACAGATTTGCAAGGCTGCAACTTGGTCTTCTCTTCATACTTTTTCCAAATTTTACAAATTTGACACTTTTGCTTCTTCGGAGGCTGTTTTTGGGAGAAAGGTTCTTCAGGCAGTGGTTCCTTCCGTATAAAGAGCCTGCCTGTCCCTCCCGTCATCCGTGTACTTTAGCTTTGGTATTGGTATCCCAGAAGTAATGATGACCCGTGGACTGACCACACTTAACAGGAGAAAACAAAATTTATGCTTACCTGATAAATTCCTTTCTCCTGTAGTGTGGTCAGTCCACGGCCCGCCCTGTTTTTTATGGCAGGTCTATAAAAAAAAATTTTTTTTTAAATTATACTCCAGTCACCACTGCACCCTTTGGCTTCTCCTTTCTCGTTGGTTCTTGGTCGAATGACTGGGTGTGACGTAGAGGGGAGGAGCTATATAGCAGCTCTGCTGGGTGAATCCTCTTGCACTTCCTGTTGGGGAGGAGTTAATATCCCAGAAGTAATGATGACCCGTGGACTGACCACACTACAGGAGAAAGGAATTTATCAGGTAAGCATAAATTTTGTTTTTTACCTTTTTACTTTTTATATGCATTTAGTGAAAAAGCTATTCAACCAAAGATAGTGGTTGGACGAATGACAATTATCTTATGAGAGGTTGATAATAGGTGTTTCTCTATTTTAGCACCACCCAGCATTAAAGAGCCTCCCAATGGAATTAAAGACACTGTTCTACAGATTGGAGAGACATTGACACTACAGTGTGATTCTGACGCAGTGCCACAACCGGTAGTGACTTGGTACAAAAATGGGCACCAGCTGCTTGGTGGAAATAGGGTCCTTATCCACACACTGGGACAAAGGCTTGAAATTCAGGATATTCAGGTAACTAACTTATCTCTACCACATTTTGTTGGACCTCTCTTGCTAACAACCCAACTATGGGCACCAGCTGCTTGGTGGAAATAGGGTCCTTATCCACACACTGGGACAAAGGCTTGAAATTCAGGATATTCAGGTAACTAACTTATCTCTACCACATTTGGACCTCTCTTGCTAACAACCCAACTAGCTTGTGTTCTAATGTGTGTTATGGGTCTATTGATGTTAGTACACATATGACTGTCCTTTTCCTATTTCTAGGCAGGTTTTATAGTAGGCTAGGACTATACGTAATAACCAGGAAAATAGAGATTTTCAATAAATAGTAGTAGACGGGAAAACTAGCTACCTACACTTGATAATTTATTCTGATTTGCCACCAAAATGTCTAATTACTTTGTGTTGGTTATTTGCTTATTTTTCCTGATTTGCTGACTGTCAAGTTTGCTGTTACTTTACTCTTAGGCATCAGACAAAGGGCTCTACATCTGTAAAGTGACCAACGTGGCTGGAGAAGTTGAGTTATCATTCACAGTGGTTATTCAGGGTGAGATTTGTTTCATCTATAATATTTATAGTACATAAGAGTTTGGCAGATACTAACCTGAATCAATTTAAGCTTACTGTGACACGTGTCAGATCTATAAGTCCATCATATATTTAAAAAAAGAAACATTTACAACGAAATCTGTCCCAGAGGCAGAACTTTTCTTCACTTTCTGCGATGAGATTTGTTTAGTGAAACATTTTCTGCAGATCTTTTTGAAATAAAATGTTAAATTAGGCAGTTACACTAAAGCACCAGTTTAATTGCAATGTGTTGATTAACTGGAGTACAGCAATTGAAAATAGCATTGCAAATTAGCTGCAGAGAAAAAAAGAAATTGGTAAGTTTTAAAAATGTCTTGTGAAAAAAATCCCCGAGAGACAGTTAACAATAAATGCACTGCTGCTTTGCAGCGTTGCTCAATATTTGACTGTTCTCTTCAAACAGCACTCTGTTCTGGACGCAGAGTGTTAAGAAACACTTACACAGTGCAGCCAGAGCATAGTGCAGTTTGAAGACAACGGCCTGATGCAGAGCAGCGCTGCAACGGGAAAGAGCCAACAGTTCCTGCCTGTGTCCAAATCTTTCTGCAGACACGCTGCATTTTCTGTGATGACATCTCGGGTCACAGCATGTTCTGGGAGTTATTTTAATCAGCTAATGAGCAATCTATCCCTAGGGGTGATTTGTATGTAAACATACACTTCCTGTTATAACCAAGCAATTATGACAAAGTCACACTGTGCACTTTAACAAGACGGATATAGTCCTTAATGTAATCCAGATGTTCCAATGAACCGGGAGCTTGAATATGGAGGACCTCATAGCAAGGAATCAATATAGTAAAGCTCCACATAGATTCAGAGGAAAGGTGATAGAAACCTTAAAGGGACACTAAACCCAAATTTGTTCTTTCATGATTCAGATAGAGCAGCAATTTTAAGCAACTTTCTAATTTACTCCTATTATACATTTTTCTTCATTCTCTTGCTATCTTCATTTGAAAAAGAAGGCATCTAAGCTAAGGAGCCAGCCATGTTTTGGTTCAGCACACTGGACAGCACTTGTTTATTGGTGGTTGCATTTAGCCACAAATCAGCAAGCACAACCCAGGTTGTGAACCAAAAATGGGCCAGTTTCTAAACTTAAATTCTTGTTTTTCAAATATAGATAGCAAGAGAATGAAGAAAAATTGATAATAGGAGTAAATTAGAAAGTTGCTTAAAATTGCCTGCTCTATCTGAATCACAAAAGAAAAGAATTGGGTTCAGTGTCCCTTTAATTATGTAGTATAGAGCTATGAATGAGATCTCAGTATATAAATGTGCTAAAATCTCACTCCACTCCAGGAGGGACAAGGCAGACAAACAATAAAATTCACACATTTTATTAAAATATATAAAACCCTTACACATCACACATGACAAGAGAATAAAGGACTAATCCACGAATTAAACGGATCCACGGTACAGAGAACTCCGGCTCTCATCTGATCTTCTCAGACGATTATGGAATCATCGTCAGTGTTCAAAATAAAGTCCCGCCTCCTGTGACATCAAATCCGTGTGTGATAAGGAAACTCTAACGCGGGTTTCACTGAATCCTTCAGCTATATCAAGGAGTAATGTGTCGTCCATCCTCTTCTGTTTATAAATGTCCTGGTAATTCCTAATTGGTGGGTTGTGTTAATTAGTTAATTGTCTATCCATAAATATATATTTTATTCAGATAAGGGGAAATAACAAAATGGAATGCTAGATATAATAATGTATTCAAAAAGTAGCCTGAGAATAATATGTAGATGTTCTTTATAATTGTATTATTTATTAAGTTTAAAGTTTTAGTTTCTATAAAGTATTTTAGTTTCACAAAGTAAGTGGCACTCTCTTCTCTTCTGCTGAGGACCATTGGGTACAGAAAAAAGTGTGCAAACTGGAATATAGGAGTATTAAAGTAATTATTTAATGGGGTCTAAAACCAATGTAGCATTGCTATATTCAACATATCCATTACTTGCACACATTATCTGTCCCCAATTGTCCTCAGCAGAAGAGATTAGATAAGGGAATCCTAGGTTTCAACACGGTGGCACCCATTGCTTTATAGAAACTCAGATTAATTGTAAAGCCTGCAAGTTCAGAGTGATATTAGATGAGAAGGGATCCAAATATATAATGAAAGTATATTGCAGGGTTTTTTTTGTTGTTCTTTTTTTTGTTACTACACATAATTAAACTATTTATATTACGATATCAGCATGTTTAATGTCCCTTTAATTATTTTTTTTTAAGGGTATGACAGATTTTTTTGCTTTGTTTTATGTCCCATAAAGAGATGCATCTGTGTGATAATGTGATGTAGTGAAGGCTTATAAGGAGTTGCAGGGTCATACATACCGCTAGCAGCACTGCAGGCATCCTGTGTACTGAATACCAGAATACTGTATCTTTGTTCAATACAAAGGCAGGGTTCACCTGTACCAAGCTATCATTGCCATTCACTGTTTTATTTTTTAATTGTTTCCAACTGCATTAAAAAGTTACAAACATAGCACAAACCACACTTTTAAAGGGACATCTATTCCATCTAAAATGAAAACGTTTCATAAAGTATTACAGTATTTTATTTTTTGACAATTAGATTTTCCTGTGTGGAATAAACCAACTTTTTTATATGGGAGCTGTCCTGATTATCCAGTGAGCTGACTCAGATGTACACAGTTCTGTTAGTTTAACTTAAAATGTGAAGAACTTTTAATTTAACTGCTGTCTTTTCATTCATATGAAGAAACCTGAGTACCATGTCCCTTTAAGTAACAGGTGTAATAGATTAGAATGCCATCAGAAAGAAAGTGAGTTGAATTTGCGGTTTTTGTGGTGCATTGAAAGCTGCATAGATCGCTACATGCACTCATAACATAATAACAAAAAGCAATAATATACACAGTGTTACACACATAGCTTATAACTGACTGAATAGGTCGCTACATGCACTCATAACATAATAACAAAAAGCAATAATATACACAGTGTTACACACATAGCTTATAACTGACTGAATAGGTTGCTACATGCACTCATTACATAATAACAAAAAGCAATAATATACACAGTGTTACACACATAGCTTATAACTGACTGAATAGGTCGCTACATGCACTCATAACATAATAACAAAAAGCAATAATATACACAGTGTTACACACATAGCTTATAACTGACTGAATAGGTCACTACATGCACTCATTACATAATAACAAAAAGCAATAATATACACAGTGTTACACACATAGCTTATAACTGACTGAATAGGTCGCTACATGCACTCATTACATAATAACAAAAAGCAATAATATACACAGTGTTACACACATAGCTTATAACTGACTGAATAGATCACTACATGCACCCATAACATAATAACAAAAAGCAATAATATACACAGTGTTACACACATAGCTTATAACTGACTGAATAGGTCACTACATGCACCCATAACATAATAACAAAAAGCAATAATATACACAGTGTTACACACATAGCTTATAACTGACTGAATAGGTCGCTACATGCACTCATTACATAATAACAAAAAGCAATAATATACACAGTGTTACACACATAGCTTATAACTGACTGAATAGGTCGCTACATGCACTCATTACATAATAACAAAAAGCAATAATATACACAGTGTTACACACATAGCCTATAACTCACTGAATAGGTCGCTACATGCACTCATTACATAATAACAAAAAGCAATAATATACACAGTGTTACACACATAGCCTATAACTCACTGAATAGGTCGCTACATGCACTCATTACATAATAACAAAAAGCAATAATATACACAGTGTTACACACATAGCTTATAACTGACTGAATAGATCGCTACATGCACCCATAACATAATAACAAAAAGCAATAATATACACAGTGTTACACACATAGCTTATAACTGACTGAATAGGTCGCTACATGCACTCATTACATAATAACAAAAAGCAATAATATACACAGTGTTACACACATAGCCTATAACTCACTGAATAGGTCGCTACATGCACTCATTACATAATAACAAAAAGCAATAATATACACAGTGTTACACACATAGCCTATAACTCACTGAATAGGTCGCTACATGCACTCATTACATAATAACAAAAAGCAATAATATACACAGTGTTACACACATAGCCTATAACTCACTGAATAGGTCGCTACATGCACTCATTACATAATAACAAAAAGCAATACTATACACAGTGTTACACACATAGCTTATAACTGAGTGAATAGATCGCTACATGCACTCATTACATAATAACAAAAAGCAATAATATACACAGTGTTATACACATAACTTATAACTGACTGAATAGGTCACTACATGCACTCATTACATAATAACAAAAAGCAATAATATACACAGTGTTACACACATAGCTTATAACTGAGTGAATAGATCGCTACATGCACTCATTACATAATAACAAAAAGCAATAATATACACAGTGTTACACACATAGCTTATAACTGACTGAATAGGTCGCTACATGCACTCATTACATAATAACAAAAAGCAATAATATACACAGTGTTACACACATAGCTTATAACTGACTGAATAGATCGCTACATGCACTCATTACATAATAACAAAAAGCAATAATATACACAGTGTTACACACATAGCTTATAACTGACTGGATAGATTGCTACATGCACTCATTACATAATAACAAAAAGCAATAATATACACAGTGTTACACACATAGCTTATAACTGACGGAATAGATCGCTACATGCACTCATTACATAATAACAAAAAGCAATAATATACAGTGTGTTACACACATAGCTTATAACTGACTGAATAGGTCGCTACATGCACTCATAACATAATAACAAAAAGCAATAATATACACAGTGTTACACACATAGCTTATAACTGACTGAATAGGTCGCTACATGCACTCATTACCTAATAACAAAAAGCAATAATATACACAGTGTTACACATATAGCTTATAACTGACTGAATAGATCACTACATGCACTCATAACATAATAACAAAAAGCAATACTATACACAGTGTTACACACATAGCCTATAACTGACTGAATAGGTTGCTACATGCACTCATAACATAATAACAAAAAGCAATAATATACACAGTGTTACACACAGCTTATAACTGAGTGAATAGATCACTACATGCACTCATTACATAATAACAAAAAGCAATAATATACACAGTGTTACACACATAGCCTATAACTGACTGAATAGGTTGCTACATGCACTCATAACATAATAACAAAAAGCAATAATATACACAGTGTTACACACATAGCTTATAACTGACTGAATAGATTGCTACATGCACTCATTACATAATAACAAAAAGCAATAATATACACAGTGTTACACACATAGCTTATAACTGACTGAATAGATCACTACATGCACTCATTACATAATAACAAAAAGTAATACTATACACAGTGTTACACACATAGCTTATAACTGACTGAATAGATCACTACATGCACTCATAACATAATAACAAAAAGCAATACTATACACAGTGTTACACACATAGCTTATAACTGACTGAATAGGTCACTACATGCACTCATTACATAATAACAAAAAGCAATAATATACACAGTGTTATACACATAGCTTATAACTGACTGAATAGGTCACTACATGCACTCATAACATAATAACAAAAAGCAATACTATACACAGTGTTACACACATAGCTTATAACTGACTGAATAGATCGCTACATGCACTCATTACATAATAACAAAAAGCAATACTATACACAGTGTTACACACATAGCTTATAACTGACTGAATAGGTCGCTACATGCACTCATTACATAATAACAAAAAGCAATAATATACACAGTGTTACACACATAGCTTATAACTGACTGAATAGGTCGCTACATGCACTCATTACATAATAACAAAAAGCAATAATATACACATAGCTTATAACTGACTGAATAGGTTGCTACATGCACTCATAACATAATAACAAAAAGCAATAATATACACAGTGTTACACACATAGCTTATAACTGACTGAATAGATTGCTACATGCACTCATTACATAATAACAAAAAGCAATACTATACACAGTGTTACACACATAGCTTATAACTGACTGAATAGGTCACTACATGCACTCATAACATAATAACAAAAAGCAATAATATACACAGTGTTACACACATAGCTTATAACTGACTGAATAGATTGCTACATGCACTCATTACATAATAACAAAAAGCAATACTATACACAGTGTTACACACATAGCTTATAACTGACGGAATAGGTCGCTACATGCACTCATAACATAATAACAAAAAGCAATACTATACACAGTGTTACACACATAGCTTATAACTGACTGAATAGATTGCTACATGCACTCATTACATAATAACAAAAAGCAATACTATACACAGTGTTACACACATAGCTTATAACTGACGGAATAGGTCGCTACATGCACTCATAACATAATAACAAAAAGCAATACTATACACAGTGTTACACACATAGCCTATAACTCACTGAATAGGTCGCTACATGCACTCATTACATAATAACAAAAAGCAATAATATACACAGTGTTACACACATAGCTTATAACTGACTGAATAGATCGCTACATGCACCCATAACATAATAACAAAAAGCAATAATATACACAGTGTTACACACATAGCTTATAACTGACTGAATAGATTGCTACATGCACTCATTACATAATAACAAAAAGCAATCATATACCCAGTGTTACACACATAGCTTATAACTGACTGAATAGGTTGCTACATGCACTCATAACATAATAACAAAAAGCAATAATATACACAGTGTTACACACATAGCTTATAACTGACTGAATAGGTCGCTACATGCACTCATTACATAATAACAAAAAGCAATCATATACCCAGTGTTACACACATAGCTTATAACTGACTGAATAGGTTGCTACATGCACTCATAACATAATAACAAAAAGCAATACTATACACAGTGTTACACACAGCTTATAACTGACTGAATAGGTTGCTACATGCACTCATAACATAATAACAAAACGCAATACTATACACAGTGTTACACACATAGCTTATAACTGACTGAATAGGTTGCTACATGCACTCATAACATAATAACAAAAAGCAATACTATACACAGTGTTACACACAGCTTATAACTGACTGAATAGGTCGCTACATGCACTCATTACATAATAACAAAAAGCAATAATATACACAGTGTTACACACATAGCTTATAGCTGACTGAATAGGTCGCTACATGCACTCATTACATAATAACAAAAAGCAATAATATACACAGTGTTACACACATAGCTTATAACTGACTGAATAGATCGCTACATGCACTCATTACATAATAACAAAAAGCAATACTATACACAGTGTTACACACATAGCTTATAACTGAGTGAATAGATCGCTACATGCACTCATTACATAATAACAAAAAGCAATAATATACACAGTGTTATACACATAGCTTATAACTGACTGAATAGATCACTACATGCACTCATTACATAATAACAAAAAGCAATAATATACACAGTGTTACACACATAGCTTATAACTGACTGAATAGATCACTACATGCACTCATTACATAATAACAAAAAGCAATAATATACACAGTGTTATACACATAGCTTATAACTGACTGAATAGGTCGCTACATGCACTCATTACATAATAACAAAAAGCAATAATATACACAGTGTTACACACATAGCTTATAACTGACTGAATAGATCACTACATGCACTCATAACATAACAAAAAGCAATAATATACACAGTGTTATACACATAGCTTATAACTGACTGAATAGATCACTACATGCACTCATAACATAATAACAAAAAGCAATAATATACACAGTGTTACACACATAGCCTATAACTGGCTGAATAGATTGCTACATGCACTCATTACATAATAACAAAAAGCAATAATATACACAGTGTTACACACATAGCTTATAACTGACTGAATTGATCGCTACATGCACTCATTACATTATAACAAAAAGCAATACTATACACAGTGTTACACACATAGCTTATAACTGACTGAATAGATCGCTACATGCACTCATTACATAATAACAAAAAGCAATAATATACACAGTGTTACACACATAGCTTATAACTGACTGAATAGATCGCTACATGCACTCATTACATAATAACAAAAAGCAATACTATACACAGTGTTACACACATAGCTTATAACTGAGTGAATAGGTTGCTACATGCACTCATTACATAATAACAAAAAGCAATAATATACACAGTGTTACACACATAGCTTATAACTGACTGAATAGGTCGCTACATGCACTCATAACATAATAACAAAAAGCAATAATATACACAGTGTTACACACATAGCTTATAACTGACGGAATAGATTGCTACATGCACTCATTACATAATAACAAAAAGCAATACTATACACAGTGTTACACACATAGCTTATAACTGAGTGAATAGGTTGCTACATGCACTCATTACATAATAACAAAAAGCAATAATATACACAGTGTTACACACATAGCTTATAACTGACTGAATAGGTCGCTACATGCACTCATAACATAATAACAAAAAGCAATAATATACACAGTGTTACACACATAGCTTATAACTGACGGAATAGATTGCTACATGCACTCATTACATAATAACAAAAAGCAATACTATACACAGTGTTACACACATAGCTTATAACTGGCTGAATAGATTGCTACATGCACCCATTACATAATAACAAAAAGCAATAATATACACAGTGTTACACACATAGCTTATAACTGACTGAATAGGTCGCTACATGCACTCATAACATAATAACAAAAAGCAATAATATACACAGTGTTATACACATAGCTTATAACTGACTGAATAGGTCGCTACATGCACTCATTACATAATAACAAAAAGCAATAATATACACAGTGTTACACACATAGCTTATAACTGACTGAATAGGTCACTACATGCACTCATAACATAATAACAAAAAGCAATACTATACACAGTGTTACACACAGCTTATAACTGACTGAATAGGTCGCTACATGCACTCATTACATAATAACAAAAAGCAATAATATACACAGTGTTACACACATAGCTTATAACTGACTGAATAGGTCGCTACATGCACTCATAACATAATAACAAAAAGCAATAATATACACAGTGTTATACACATAGCTTATAACTGACTGAATAGGTCGCTACATGCACTCATTACATAATAACAAAAAGCAATAATATACACAGTGTTACACACATAGCTTATAACTGACTGAATAGGTCACTACATGCACTCATAACATAATAACAAAAAGCAATACTATACACAGTGTTACACACAGCTTATAACTGACTGAATAGGTCGCTACATGCACTCATTACATAATAACAAAAAGCAATAATATACACAGTGTTACACACATAGCTTATAACTGACTGAATAGGTCGCTACATGCACTCATAACATAATAACAAAAAGCAATAATATACACAGTGTTACACACATAGCTTATAACTGACTGAATAGGTCACTACATGCACTCATAACATAATAACAAAAAGCAATAATATACACAGTGTTACACACATAGCTTATAACTGACTGAATAGATCACTACATGCACCCATAACATAATAACAAAAAGCAATAATATACACAGTGTTACACACATAGCTTATAACTGACTGAATAGGTCACTACATGCACTCATTACATTATAACAAAAAGCAATAATATACACATAGCTTATAACTGACTGAATAGATTGCAACATATTCTAGCTGCACATTGTGTTGTGTGTCTATATTTTTTTCTGTTTATGTGATTACTAATTGTTGCCTCTTTGCACTGCTGTATCTGTTTCAGTGAAAGATGGTTGATTAAAGGCAAGAGGCTTTACAAGTTCATATTATCATTAAATGCCAATACTTATTCATGCACTCACCGTTAGTCAAACCACTTACAAACACCTCTCACAGAGACCACATACTCATAAATGCTTGGTGTGCTTGTGTCTTATGTTGATCTCAATATGCCCTTCCTTTGCATGTTATCATGTTTATATGTGTCCTCATACTTTCCTCTGACCTCAGTGCCAGCATCCATCACACATCCTCAGAATGAAACCATCAGCCTGACCGTTGGGAATTCTATAGTTCTGGCCTGTGAAGTTGAAGGATTTCCTCCTCCCAAGATCACATGGTTTAAAGATGGCGAACCACTGGGTAAAGATAATATCAGTTATTTGTATAGCACTGCCAGATTCTGTAGTGCTGATTCCATTTACATTAAGAAATACAATATTAATGCATATTCTCTCTGCAACTGGGGAAGGCGTATAGAAGAGCTGCCGATAAACCCAAACATTTCCAGACTTTTTTTTATGGATTTTAGCAGTTTTCATCTGTTGTGTTTTGTTTCATTAAATAAAAGTTGCCGGATTACATTGTTATAAAATAATGCCCTGTACCCAAAGATGCTTCCATATGTCACAAGGACTCTGGTCCTCATCCAGAAAATACACAGCAAAACCAAATCTAGGTTGATGCCATCTTAATAATCAACAGCCCCAGGCTATAAAACACACTTCATACTGGCACCCAGCAGAGGAACAATATTTAGTGTTAGGGCTAAGCTCAGGGCCCTCTTTAGCGGCTGATTTATTAAGCACCGTATGGAGCTTGATGCCCCTGTTTCCGCTAGACGTTATGAAGCAGTGGTCTAAAGACCGCTGCTCCATAACTTGTCCGTCTGCTCTGAGGCCGCAAACAGATATCAACCCGATCGGATGCGATCGGTTTGATTGACACCCCCTACTAGTGGCTGATTGGCCGCAAATCTGCAGGGGGTGGCATTGTACCAGCAGTTCACAAGAACTGCTGGCGCAATGATAAATGCTGACAGCATATGCTGTCAGCATTTATCGATGTGGAGCGGACATGATACGCTACATTGTATCATGTCCGCTCGCCTATAATAAATATACCCCTTAGACTTAAAGGGACAGTCAACACTAAAATGTGTATTGTTTAAAAAGATAGATAACGCCTTTACTACCCATTCCCTAGCTTTGCACAAACAACATTGTTAGATTATTATACTTTATAACATTTAAACCTCTAAATGTCTGCCTGTTTCTAAGCCACTACAGACAGCATCTTATCGCATGCTTTTTTTATTTGCTTTTCATGGGTTCTGCACAACACAACACTAATTGGCTAAAATGTAAGTCAATAGATAATAAATAAAAAGTCATGTGATCAGGGGGCAGTGCGGAGGCTTAGATACAGTGTAATCACAGAGGTTAAAAGTGTATTAATATAACAGTGTTGGTTGTGCAAAACTGGGGAAGGGTAATAAAGGGATTATATATCTATTTAAACAATAAAGCATTTTGAGTTGACTGTCCCTTTAAGGCACAGATGACCGCCAGATTTAGACTGTTTAGTTTGCTGTTTAAATAGGTAAGTTAATCATTATTTACAACATTTTTTTATATCTGTTCTTAAATGTGTATGTTTAATTAGCCCTTAGTAATAATATTATGAATAGCCTTGTTATCAATTATATTTTCTGTGCAGAATACTTTTTTACCTAAATTCATTTGCTATATCATGAGGTTTATATCACCCCATACCGATCTCTACTACAAAGTATTTACTATACTGTATATTAAGCATTTCACTTATAATGTTTGTCTTTAACACATACACAATTTAGCTGTGCTGTAGCAGGATTTATTGTGTGGAAAGGTGATAACCAAGCGCCAACTATAACGCAACAGACCTCCAGCTCTAATAAATTGGCACCTAGTTGCCAAGGGTGGATTCAATTTTAAGATTGGATATGAGAGCGCCAAACAACGTAGGCAGGGTCTATGGGCAGATAGTCAAATACCAAAGGTAACAATAGGTTGAAATAATATGATTTAATACATAAGATAAAAAAGTTGGTACATTTAAAATTATACAACAATTAGTCATGGATCCATGTTACACTTTAAAATATATATTGAAACAATAGGAACAATTTAAAAATGCTTGTAGAACAATAAATAACAAAAAAAAAACAAAAAAAAAATCTAACAAATAATGTCTATCGCTTAAAACTTAAATTCTAATATGTGAATGCTAGGAGCGCTTATGCACACTCTATTTATAAAAACAATGGGTTACAATGCACAGGTGGATAGATTCCAGGTTGCTTGAAACCGGTGGATGTGAAATGTAAGTGGCTCCAAATTGGGGTTTTGCCTATGTGTTTATCCAAAAACTCCTAACAGGTGGCCAAAAAATGTTAAAGGAATGTCTAGAACCTGAATTCAAAATATAAGACCTGAGGTTGTGCCTATGTGTTTATCCAAAAAGGGTGTAAATCCTAACAAGTGAAAAAATGTGAGAAAAATATTGCAGGGGTGTCTGAACCTTATTTTCAAAATAAACAATGAATTCAAAATAAAACGATATACAAGTGAATTTTTGACAAATCAACTAATGCAAACATAAAGCATAAATAGAACCAAAAAAAAAAAAACAACAGCACAACTTTAACGTGTGTTCAAATGTGTTTCTGCTTGCAAACTGTGATGTGATGTGAACAAATATCTGTTATAAACACTGAATAGTGGCAAAACTTTGTGATTGGATTACAATTGAACACAGGCTCTAAATTGATACCCTAAAATACAAATCTAAAGGGCTCAGAGTTGCTGAGCTAGATATAAGGGACTTGCTCAAAGAGCCTCGAGATGTTAATTAAAAGAGACCATATAACAACAGTGGGTTAAAAAACGGATGATATAACATAAAATGCTTAAAAGTCCAAATAAATATTCAAATTGGATAATAAGAATCTTGCTATAGTCTGTCTCAATATGGATCCCAACTGCTGATTATGTAGAAATCTTCTTGGGCAGTAGTTAACAAATAATTCCAACTTGCAATGTTGTCCCTTACCTGCCAAAAAAGGAAAGGCACACAATAGTGCAGATGGCTTCTTAATGTGATCACAATTAAAATACTCCTTACCAGTCAACCGGTTTCGGTCTCCACTGACCTTTGTTGACATCACATCACAGTTTGCAAGCAGAAACACATTTGAACACACGTTAAAGTTGTGCTGTTGTTTTTTTTTTTGGTTCTATTTATGCTTTATGTTTGCATTAGTTGATTTGTCAAAAATTCACTTGTATATCGTTTTATTTTGAATTCATTGTTTATTTTGAAAATAAGGTTCAGACACCCCTGCAATATTTTTCTCACATTTTTTCACTTGTTAGGATTTACACCCTTTTTGGATAAACACATAGGCACAACCTCAGGTCTTATATTTTGAATTCAGGTTCTAGACATTCCTGTAACATTTTTTGGCCACCTGTTAGGAGTTACACAATTTTGGATAAACACATAGGCAAAACCCCAATTTGGAGCCACTTACATTTCACATCCACCGGTTTCAAGCAACCTGGAATCTATCCACCTGTGCATTGTAACCCATTGTTTTTATAAATAGAGTGTGCATAAGCGCTCCTAGCATTCACATATTAGAATTTAAGTTTTAAGCGATAGACATTATTTGTTAGATTTTTTTTTTTTTGTTATTTATTGTTCTACAAGCATTTTTAAATTGTTCCTATTGTTTCAATATATATTTTAAAGTGTAACATGGATCCATGACTAATTGTTGTATAATTTTAAATGTACCAACTTTTTTATCTTATGTATTAAATCATATTATTTCAACCTATTGTTACCTTTGGTATTTGACTATCTGCCCATAGACCCTGCCTACGTTGTTTGGCGCTCTGATATCCAATCTTAAAACTATAGCAGGATTTATGTTGATACTAGGGGGTCTAATTATCAAGGGCCGAACCGAATGGCCTCTGATTCCACACAAGCCTTCAGGCTCGCCGGAAACAGCAGTTAACTGGTCTGCCTGCTCTGAGGCTGTGGACATCAATCCGCACGATCCTATACGATTGGGCTGATTGACAACCCCTGCTAGAGGCCATTGCACAAGCAGTTCACAAGAACTGCTTGTGCAATGATAAATGCTGACAGCGTATGCTTTCGGCATTCAGCGATGTCTGTCGGACATGATACGCTGAGCGGATTATGTCGGACAGACTGATGATAAATCGGCCCCAATGTATTATTAGCTCTGATTTCCTATATCTGGTGTATCCCCCTGCTATATTGCTTTTCTGTATATTAATCATCTGAAAATATAATTTATATGTCCCCTTCTTCCAATGATGATGTCAGTTAATATATTTAAATGTTGTTGTTGTTTTTTAATTATTATTTAATCCCAAAATGTATAATTGGGCATTTAAAATGTTGTTTCTGTGTACAGAACAGGCTGTAGAACGGGGAGCGATTATTAGGGGAAGCCGACTCCAGATTAACCGTGTGCAGCCCTCACATTCCGGGCGGTACCGGTGTGTGGCACAGAACCCAATCTCCGAAGCTCACAAGGAATTTCTTCTGATTGTGCAAGGTAAACTAGCTCACAAGGAATTTCTTCTGATTGTGCAAGGTAAACTAGCTCACAAGGAATTTCTTCTGATTGTGCAAGGTAAACTAGCTCACAAGGAATGTCTTCTGATTGTGCAAGGTAAACTAGCTCACAAGGAATTTCTTCTGATTGTGCAAGGTAAACTAGCTCACAAGGAATGTCTTCTGATTGTGCAAGGTAAACTAGCTCACAAGGAATGTCTTCTGATTGTGCAAGGTAAACTAGCTCACAAGGAATGTCTTCTGATTGTGCAAGGTAAACTAGCTCACAAGGAATGTCTTCTGATTGTGCAAGGTAAACTAGCTCACAAGGAATGTCTTCTGATTGTGCAAGGTAAACTAGCTCACAAGGAATTTCTTCTGATTGTGCAAGGTAAACTAGCTCACAAGGAATTTCTTCTGATTGTGCAAGGTAAACTAGCTCACAAGGAATGTCTTCTGATTGTGCAAGGTAAACTAGCTCACAAGGAATGTCTTCTGATTGTGCAAGGTAAACTAGCTCACAAGGAATTTCTTCTGATTGTGCAAGGTAAACTAGCTCACAAGGAATTTCTTCTGATTGTGCAAGGTAAACTAGCTCACAAGGAATTTCTTCTGACTGTGCAAGGTAAACTAGCTCACAAGGAATTTCTTCTGATTGTGCAAGGTAAACTAGCTCACAAGGAATTTCTTCTGATTGTGCAAGGTAAACTAGCTCACAAGGAATTTCTTCTGATTGTGCAAGGTAAACTAGCTCACAAGGAATGTCTTCTGATTGTGCAAGGTAAACTAGCTCACAAGGAATTTCTTCTGATTGTGCAAGGTAAACTAGCTCACAAGGAATGTCTTCTGATTGTGCAAGGTAAACTAGCTCACAAGGAATGTCTTCTGATTGTGCAAGGTAAACTAGCTCACAAGGAATGTCTTCTGATTGTGCAAGGTAAACTAGCTCACAAGGAATGTCTTCTGATTGTGCAAGGTAAACTAGCTCACAAGGAATTTCTTCTGATTGTGCAAGGTAAACTAGCTCACAAGGAATGTCTTCTGATTGTGCAAGGTAAACTAGCTCACAAGGAATGTCTTCTGATTGTGCAAGGTAAACTAGCTCACAAGGAATTTCTTCTGATTGTGCAAGGTAAACTAGCTCACAAGGAATGTCTTCTGATTGTGCAAGGTAAACTAGCTCACAAGGAATGTCTTCTGATTGTGCAAGGTAAACTAGCTCACAAGGAATGTCTTCTGATTGTGCAAGGTAAACTAGCTCACAAGGAATTTCTTCTGATTGTGCAAGGTAAACTAGCTCACAAGGAATGTCTTCTGATTGTGCAAGGTAAACTAGCTCACAAGGAATTTCTTCTGATTGTGCAAGGTAAACTAGCTCACAAGGAATGTCTTCTGATTGTGCAAGGTAAACTAGCTCACAAGGAATGTCTTCTGATTGTGCAAGGTAAACTAGCTCACAAGGAATGTCTTCTGATTGTGCAAGGTAAACTAGCTCACAAGGAATGTCTTCTGATTGTGCAAGGTAAACTAGCTCACAAGGAATGTCTTCTGATTGTGCAAGGTAAACTAGCTCACAAGGAATGTCTTCTGATTGTGCAAGGTAAACTAGCTCACAAGGAATTTCTTCTGATTGTGCAAGGTAAACTAGCTCACAAGGAATGTCTTCTGATTGTGCAAGGTAAACTAGCTCACAAGGAATGTCTTCTGATTGTGCAAGGTAAACTAGCTCACAAGGAATTTCTTCTGATTGTGCAAGGTAAACTAGCTCACAAGGAATTTCTTCTGATTGTGCAAGGTAAACTAGCTCACAAGGAATTTCTTCTGATTGTGCAAGGTAAACTAGCTCACAAGGAATGTCTTCTGATTGTGCAAGGTAAACTAGCTCACAAGGAATGTCTTCTGATTGTGCAAGGTAAACTAGCTCACAAGGAATGTCTTCTGATTGTGCAAGGTAAACTAGCTCACAAGGAATTTCTTCTGATTGTGCAAGGTAAACTAGCTCACAAGGAATGTCTTCTGATTGTGCAAGGTAAACTGGCTCACAAGGAATTTCTTCTGATTGTGCAAGGTAAACTAGCTCACAAGGAATGTCTTCTGATTGTGCAAGGTAAACTAGCTCACAAGGAATGTCTTCTGATTGTGCAAGGTAAACTAGCTCACAAGGAATGTCTTCTGATTGTGCAAGGTAAACTAGCTCACAAGGAATTTCTTCTGATTGTGCAAGGTAAACTGGCAGCTGCAAGGGGTTATGTTTAATAGGACCTTGTAATAAGTTATTATTATTGGTAATTAACCTTCACCAGGGATTATCATACACCTTGCCCAAAGTTACATTTAGAAGTAGCACTTACATTTTCTTGTCTGGCTTAGTAAATTTCTGGTTTTCATTAACATACCATAATGGTTAACTGTTTTGTGTCATATAAAAAGGGGATGTTTTTAAACGTATTTCAGTTTTAAAAAACAAACAAACCTATGCTCCTGCCTAGAATGAACCGGTATTTCCTTGTCACCCATAAAGCAGTTGTCTTTATGAGCCAGGGAGGGTAGGTGAGACGTGAACTGCAGTATTAGCTCATTTAAACAACTTGTAGTTAACATTTTTTTCGGACATATTTTCAACGTGTAAATGCTTTTATATCCATGATACAACGTATAATAAAGTCCTTAAGTGCAAACTTATATTTTTTATTTTATTCGTTTTTCATGGATGTTCCTGTCCTGAACAAAGATATTTTTTTTTTACATTCGGTGGGGACGATCAAGTACATTTACAGGAAGTACCTAATAGATAGGCGGGCCCTTGTTACGTAGTTGGGAAGTGACGTAGTTCGCTGTATTCACAAGTCCTTTTCCCAGAACACTGTTTTCGCGCACTTTTTTTTTTTCTGTCGAGAGCTCCAATTGCTCGAAAACTCCAATCAGACGCCACTTCCGGGGACTCTCCAATCAGATGTATGGAATCATCGGAAGTGACGCCAAATTGGAGCTTTTGGTGTCGCACTTTGTTTTAAGAGATTGCGATCACGTGACAGCTTTCTTCTTTGCGCCCGTTGGTACCTGCGTCGCAGTGCGTGTCCGGTCAGTGCGGTGTGATTTGTTTCGGGAGCGGCGCTTCTACGGAGTTCTCAGTTCTCAACTGTACGGTATAGGAGAGTAGAGTGGATTGTATTTGTGTGGATCCTGGTCAACGGTGGGGTGAGTCTATTCCTCAGCAGAGCTCGGGATTTAAGGTGTCATTTTTTTTTAATATATATATATTCCAATATAGAATACCATTACTTTCAGTAGGAGAAAAAGTTTTTTTGGAGTTCTTTTTGAGGGAGTTGTTTTCTTTATTTCACCACAAGCATTATGGATGCAGATAATTTAGCCCTGCCATTTTCCAAATGCCTTTATTGCAATGATGCCCAGGTTGTACCGCCTGTGCAATTTTGTTCCACATGCCTGCATAAAATATTGCTTTCTAAAAATAAAGACACATTTTCAGAGCCATCTGTCTCTCAGGGCAATGTTGGCCAAAGCATGCCTGACCTTTCTCCTCAGGCGTTGCAGTCTTTGGCAGTTAAACCAGTTGATTTTACTGCGCAACTAACTTCTGCAGTTTCGGCAGCTCTGAGTGCCTTACCTGCAGCTGGTAAGAGAAAAAGAAAATTCAAGAACATTCATCAGTCTAGTAGTTCTGATTCGGCCAAGGCTCCTCTATTCGGTGTTTCTCAGTTATCTGAGGATGAGGACTCAGATTCTGAATCTGCCGAAGCTTGTACAGCGGAGACAAAGGAGGTTAGCTATAAATTTAAGCTTGAGCACTTCCGTTTACTTTTGAAGGAGGTTTTAGCCACTTTGGAGGATTCTGAGTCTATGTTTGCTGAGACTCCTGAAAGGGCGAGTAAACTTAACAGAGTTTCTGATGTCGATCCCAAATCTGAGGTCTTTCCTATTCCAGATCGCATGTCTGATATTATAGCCCGGGAATGGCAAAGGCCGGGGATTGCCTTTTCCCCGTCTCCTGTTTTTAAAAAGATGTTTCCTGTGGCTGACTCTGTGCAAGATCTTTGGCGTACTGTTCCAAAGGTAGAGGACGAGATAGCCACTCTAGCCAAGAGGGCCACTGTTCATTTAGATGGTAACATATCTTTCAGGGACCCTATGGATAAGAAACTGGAGGCTTACTTACGAAAGATTTTTTTACACCAGGGTTATCAATTTCAACCTGTTGCTAGTATTGCTACAGTTGCTGCAGCAGCGTCTAATTGGTGCGACTCCTTGTCTGATCTGATAGAGGAGGAGGAGACTACGATAGAGGAGATCCAGGACAAGATCAAGGCCTTAAAGCTGGCCAATTCCTTTATCCATGATGCCAGCATGCAAGTAGTGCGATTGGGGGCAAAGATTTCTGGCTTTGCTCTTCTTTCTCGTAGAGCCTTATGGTTAAAGACTTGGTCTACAGATATGGGGTCCAAAGCTAAGCTTCTGTCTGTACCCTTTAAGGGCAAGACCTTATTCGGTCCTGGTCTAGCTCAAATCATTTCCACGGTTAATGGTGAAAAGGGATCCTTCATGCCACAGGACAAGGATAGACACAGGGGTCGACAGAATTCAAATTTTCGTTCCTTTCGCAACTTCAAAGGACCGAAATCCCCCTTTTCTGATGAAGAGAGAGACCCATATAATTTATTCAGGACCGAGACCGATTATTGACCACCTTTCAGACCGATAACAGGGGCCGATATTTTGTACATTTAAAGTATTGAAAAATAAACACAATTTCTACACAAATCTTATACAAACTGAACATGCTTATTAAAATTTTAAACATTTAAAATAAACAAGTGGGTTAAAAATAAAGTGCTTGCAAATTAACTTATGAAATAGCTTCCCAAAACAGAAAAAAGGCAAATCTTTTAAACTGCACACTGATATAAAATACATTTAAGTCACCACTGCAAGGCTAGACACTACACAACTTCTTTAATACTCCCAGTTAAAGGGACATTGGACCCACATTTTTTCTTTCATGATTCAGATAGACCATGCAACTTTCTAATTTACTATTATCAATGTTTCTTCATTCTTTTGATATCTTTATTTGAAAATCAAGAATGTAAGTTTAGAAGCTGGCCCATTTTTGGTTCACAGCCTGGGTTGTCCTTGCTGATTGGACAGCACCAATAAACTGGTGTCCATGGTCTGAACCAAAAATTGGCTGGCTCCTTAGCCAAGATGCCTTATTTTTCAAATAAAGAAAGCAAGAGAACGAAGAAAAATTAATAGGAATAAATTTGAAAGTTGCTTAAAATTGCATGCTCTATCTGAATCATGAGAGAATTTTTGGGTTCAGTGTCTTTATGTAGAAAAACATTATAGTGCAGAAAGCATAACATTTCGGCATGTTCTCCTGTTAAACGGCTTCTGTTTTTTTTTTTTTTTTTTTTCTTTTATTGCTGCCACTTCACTAAACACTCACTTGGTACACTTTACAGATGAGGTTTAAAAGTAAAAAAAATTATATATATATATATATATATATATATATATATATATATATATATATATATATATATATATATATATATATATATATATATATATATATATATATATATATTCATAGAATATAGCAGCTTTAGTGAACTGTTTTGCAAACTTCTAAAATTCATTAGAATGCAACACATGTTCTATTTGTGACAGCAATTAGCAAGCAAATTAATTTTATGTATTGCTGACCCCTATGAGCAAATCGAAAGTAATTTAGCTCTGTTCTTCAGGGAAACTATGTAGCTTTATGTGCCACTTAAAGCTCATTTTCCATTTCACAAATCATATTTTTGTTTATGCAAGTCCATCTACAGGCCTGCCATTGGGAGTGTGGTAGTTGGTAACTGAGCTCCCAGGAACACCTGGGCTTTGACTCAGTTATCAGTGCTATTTATTGTTAGATGCTATGCTATGTCCAGCTTATACAGTATGTTCTATTGCTTATTTGTGTCACTTAAAACTACATAGTTTCCCTGAAGTACAGTCAATATTTTTTATTTGCTCCATATTGATAAGTTTCTGTCAGATACCGATTTAATTTCAGAAATTTCAAATATCTGCCCTAATCAGCCGCTCCGATATATCGGTCTATCCCTACCAGGCCAAGATCTTATGGAGATCTAGACAGCCTTGGAAAAGGGGAAGCAATCCAAGAAGCCTTCTGCTGACTCTAAATCAGCATGAAGGTGGTCGCCTCAGATCCAGTCTTGGATAAGGTGGGGGGCAGACTTTCCTTTTTTCAGCAGGCTTGGATTTGCAATGTTTCAGATCCTTGGGCAGTGGAAGTAGTCTCTCAAGGATACAAGATGGTATTTAAATCTTGTTTCCCTAGGGGCAGATTTCATCTCAAGATTGTCCCTCAACCCAGTGAAGAGGTTTTCTTAAACTGCGTCGGATCTTGCTTCTCTGGGAGCAATCCAGTTCCTCTGGCGGAACAGGGTCAGGGATTCTATTTCAACCTGTTTGTGGTTCCCAAGAAAGAGGGAACTTTTTGACCCATTTTGGACTTCTTGAGTCAAGTTTCTCAAGGTTCCGTCCTTCAAAATTGAGACTATTCGTTCCATTCTTCTCTTGGGTCCAGGAGGATCAGTTTGACTACCATAGACTTGAATAACACATATCTTCATGTTCCGTTTCACAGGGAACATCACCAATTCCTGCGTTTTGCCTTTCTAGACAAACGCTTCCAATTTGCTGCCCTTCCTTTCTGCCTCACCATGGCTCCTCTGGATCTTTACGAAAGTTCTAGTGGCCCTTTTGGCGGTGGTAGGATCTCAGGGAATTGTGGTTAATTTAGCCAAATGCCACACCATCTCGCTGTTGTCTATTCTACGTTCACACGGGTGGAAAGGAAATTGGGAGAAGAGTGAGTTCCCTAGTGCCAGGCACCAGGATATGCTTTTTGGGAAGGTCATAGACTCTGGTCATGAAGATTTTTCTGATGGACGTCAGACAATCCAAACTTGTTTTTTTCTCTTCAGTCGTCCTATTTGTCCTTCAGTGGCTCAGTGTATGGAGGTAATTGGTCTCATGGTTGCTTCCATGGACATTATTCCTTTTGCTAGTTTCCATCTGAGACCTCTAGTTATGCATGCTCAGACATCTCTCTGAGGATAGTTCTGGACTCCCTGTCAAGACTCTATTGCAATATAATGTTAAAAATTATCTCGGATAAGAAAAATAATGAAATCAGAATCGCTGGATGGATTTAAATATTTATTACAACTAATAAAAACTATGAACCTTTTTATAGGTCTAAAAATATAAATGACATGACACCGGTGTCTAAAACCATTAAATTATATTGCATTACAACTCAAATATATAATCAAATAAAATTTAATAAAAGCAATACTGGATATATCGCTAAAGAAACATCAGATAATCTTGAGTAGGATACGCGAAAGCCATCATAGGCAGGTACTTGGCTCACTCAATAGTACTGATGCGTGAGTGTTTATCTCTGTGCAAATGTGACACAATGTATTAGTAGTCACCTTGTATCCTTATGTCGTGGTAACAATTATTACTCACGTGATCAATCCTGGTGTATCCTTTGTTCTTTTTCTGGCTATTAACACTTCATGTAATGAAAGCCATATAGCGGTGTTGGTTTCTATATACAGTGTATACCTACACTGTTTCTTAGACTCTATCCTGGTGGATCTCCCAGGAACATCTGTCTCAGGGCACATGCTTCCTGAGACCTTCTTGGGAGATTCAGACCACAAATGCCAGCCAGTTGGGCTGCGGAGCAGTTTGGGCTTCTTTAAAGTTTCAGGGTCTTTGGACTTAAAGGAGTCTTCCCTCCCTATAAATATTTTTGAGTTGAGAGCAATCTTCAATGCTCTAACATCTTGACTTCAACTGTGTTTGGTCCGGTTTATTAGATTGCAGTCTGACATCACCTAGGTGGCGTATATCAACCACCAGGTAGGAACTCTGAGTTCCTTAGCTATGAAGGTGACTTGCGTACTCCAGTGGATGGAGTTTCTTGATTGTCATCTCTCTGCCATCCACATACCAGGGTGGCCAACTGGGAAGCAGATTATATGAGCAGACAGACTTTCATCCAGGAGAGTGGGCCCTTCATCCAGAGGTATTCACAATAACCTGCAGGTGGGGGGTTCCGGAGTTGGATCTGATGGCGTCTCGTCAAAACCCCCAAGATTCCAAGGTATGGATCAAGAGATCTGCAAGCAGCTCTGATTGACACTCTTGTGGTTCCTTGTTTCCTCTGTTTGCCCTCCTTCCTCGAGTAATTGCTCGTATCATTCAGGAGAGGGTATTAGTGATTCTGATAGCCCCTGCCTGGCCTTCCAGAATCTGGTTTGCGGATCTGGTGAAGATGTCGTCTTTTCCCCTTTGGAGGTTGCTTTTGAGGAAGGACCTTCAGTGTCCCTTCCTCCACCCAAATATAGATTCTCTGAAGCTGACTGCTTGGAGATTGAGCGCTTAGTTTTGTCTAGGTGTGGTTTCACTGAGGTCATTGATACCATGCTTCGGCTTGTAAACCGGTTTCTCGAAAAATGTATCAAAAGGTATGACGTAAATACCTTTTTATTTTTGCGCATCAAAGGGTTTCTCTTGGAGTTGGGTGAGTTCCCCGCAATTTATATTTTCTGCAGGATGGCTTGGAGAAAGGTTTGTCATTCAGATCTCTGCACTTTCTATTCTTTTGCATAGATGTCTGGTGGATTTGCCAGATGTTCAATCTTTTGTTCAAGCCTTGGTCAGAATCAGGCCTGTGTTTAAACCTGTTGCTCCTCCTTGGAGACTTTAACTTAAAGTTCTGCAGCAGGCTCTGTCTGAGCCTATGTATTCAGTTGATATTAAGTTATCTTGGAAAGTTTTTGTTTCTCCTTGCTATTTCTACTGCTCGCAGAGTTTACAAGCTTTTGGCTCTGCAGTTTGATTCCCCTTTACTTTTTTTTTTTTGCCCTGCAGATAAGGTGGTCCTTCATACTAAGTTAAGATTTCTTCCCAAGGTAGTGTCGGATCGCAACATCAATCAGGAATTTGTTGTTCCTTTTTGTCCTAATCCTTCTCAGAAGGAACGCCTGTTGCATGACCTTGATGTTGTGCATGCTCTAAAATTTTATTTACAAGCAACTAAAGATTTTCGGCAATCTACTGCCCTGTTCGTTTTTTTCTGGTAAGGGTCAGAAGGCCACTTCTACTGTTTCTCTTTGGTTGAGAAGTGTTATCCGGTTGGCTTATGAGACAGCTGGACAACAGCCTCCTGGGAGAATTAAGTCTCATTCCACTAAGGCTGTTTCTTCTTCCTGGGCCTTCAAAAATGTTTCTGTGGAACAAATCTGCAAGGCGGTCACTTGGTCCTCGTTGCATACCTTTTCCAAATTTAATACTTTTGCCTCAGCTGAGGCTTTTTTTTTTTTTTTTTGGGAGAAAAGTTCTTCAAGCGGTGGTGCCTTCTGTTTAGGTCCTCCTGTCTTGTTCTCCTGCCCTTCCATTCTGTGTCCTCTAGCTTGGGTATTGGTTCCCACTAGTAATTAGAATGGATTCATGGACTCTCCATGCCAGTTGGAAAGAAATCAAAATGTCTGCTTATCTGAAATTCTTTTCTTTCCTTGGCATAGAGTCCACGAACCGCCCTTAATTTAAGTTGGCTTTTTTTTTTTTTTTTTATATATATATATAAACCTCAGGCACCTCAATACCCTTTTCATCTTCTCTTTCCATATTCCTTTGGCTGAATGACTGGGTTTATGGAAAGTGGGAGTGATACTTAACAGCTCTGCTGGGGTGTTCTTAGCCACCTTCTGTTGGCCAGGAGTTGAATTCCCACTAGTAATTAGAATGGATTTGTGGACTCTCCATGCCAAGGAAAGAAAATAAGTTATCAGGTAAGCATAATTTTTTTTTTTTTAATGGATGTTCCTGTCCTGAACAAGTTTTTTTGTTTTTACATTAGTCAGTGTCATTGCCCACCAATAAAGTTACATGATTTTGCACCACAGGATTAAAAGTATATAAAAATTACACGTTTATTTATAATTTTTATTGAGTTTTGAATTTCACATATACCGCAAAAGATAAGTCTTCATGCACTTATAGGTGTACAATTCTCAAAGGCACAGCAGATTAAGTTAATCAGAATTGCCATATAAACATGTGCTGCAGACTAAACATTAATCAGTAATAAAAACTTGCTTTTGATAAAAATTACACGTTTAATCAACTTTAACTGATCGTTTTCCCACCCAATACATATGGTTTTAAATGGGCAGTCAAGTGTCAACTAAATTCTTTTAATTGTTTAAAAACATAGATAATCCCTTTATTACTCATTCCCCAGTTTTGCACAACCAACATGGTTAACTTTTTACCTCCGATTTACCTTTTATCTAAGCCTCTTCTGACAGCCCCCTGATCACATGACTTTTTATTTATTATCTATTGACTTGCATTTAAACCAATTTGTGCTGTCATCCACAACTCACGGCGTGAGCACAATATTATCTATATGGCTCACATGAACTAGCGGTCTCCTGCTGGAAAAAGCTAATACAAAAGTGTATGATATGAGGCTGTCTGTAGTGGCTTAGAAACAGGCAGAATTTTAGAGGTTTAAATGTTAGTGTATTAATATAACAACGTTGGTTGTGCAAAGCTAGGGAAGGGGTAGTAAAGTCATTATCTGTCTTTTTTTAAACAATATTTTTTGTTGACTGTCCCTTTAACACATTTATTTGCTTGTCCATATGCATGATACAAATGTTACATGATACGTAGTGTCCATTTGCCCTGCTATACCATGTGACACGTTGCCTCCATATGGGTTACACATGGTCTATCTCAGCCAATGTATACTGCTCTCTCACTCCTGCAAGGTGCCAGTCTGCTTCTCACACCACAAAACACAATTGTTCTTTTACGGTAAACAATTGCTAGATATAAAAAAAATAGATGATTAGAAACTTATTAGCCAAAGCGTGTAAATGATGATTATTTTTTTGTAACATTGAAGAATACTTTTAAAATATTATACTTAATTTCACCCATTTCATTTTAACCTTTTGTAACCCCCAACTGGTAATCTCCTTTTTGCACATTCTGCCATCTAGTTGCTCCCATAATTTTGGGATCAGACCTTTCCAGTGAGCGCAGCATTCAGGAGAAGCGGGAACTGATATTGGAGTGTAAAGTCGAAGGAAACCCAGCTCCACAAATCTTATGGCAGAGAGACGGAAAACCGCTAGATCTGACTTCCATGCCTAATGCCCAGTAAGTTTTTTTGCATCTGTTACTAATATTGAAAACCTCTACAGTAGAGTTTCACAAGTTAACTAATTAAGAAAAGAACTTAAAAATTCTTAACTGTGGCAAATAAAGAAATACAGTTAACATCTTGATGTGGTGACAGTTTAAACATAAGACAAATAAGTGCTCAACTGAGAATGAGCACTTTTAGCGGAATTATTAGACATTAGGTTTTGTATACAATGGAGGATAAAACTATTTTCTAGCGATTCCCTCTGCCTTTTTGTACAAAACAATGTTTGCATTTGAATCCCTCTGTTTTGTTATGCAAGTCTCTAGTGTGTATGATTCTTGTGTTATGCTTATGACTGTGACTAAACCGTTTCCGTACTGTAGGATTTCTGAAGATGGAAGCTCCCTTCTGCTGACATCTGTAAGAGTCTCAGACTCTGGACACTACATGTGCCTTGCACGTAACCCTGCTGGAGAGGACACCAAGGTTTTTGTGTTAAATATTCTTGGTAAGACTGAGTCACTACATATCGGGATAGTTGTATTGTATGATAGTAGAGTTTATGCTGGGTTTGTCTTTTTTTTTTTTTTTATTTTATTTTAAACTTTAAGTCACACTTTATAAGTCTCTTTGTCTTTAATCTCTAATCACGTATCAGGTTTCTTTTACTTTCTATTCAGAAGAAAATGTTAGTTCTGGTTTAAAATCAAGGTTATGACAGAATGAAAAAGTTGTGAAATTCCTTGTGTTTTGTCCATGTATCAGATTTTGTGAAAATTTTCATGCAACATAGTCCTCGGATAAAGCGTACCAGTCCCCTGTTCTCTGGTTCTCACACACACAAGACATTGTAACATTTCTTTTGGTAAGCGTGGTTGTTAAAGGCAATCTGTGGTCCATCAGAGGATTTGGGAGTCACAAAAATGGATTTGAGGTTGGCTACTTCTCTGTTCTAATGTTAAAGCCTTCAGTCCCAGGCCTTGTACCCCACTCTTAACAGCCGTGGGAGACAGATGCCACTCTTTGGATCATCTGACTTCTGTTTATTTATATTGTAGTAAATATTTTTCTTATTACAAAACAGGACAATAACATTTTGTCTTGTGATATAATTTATTTAGTTGTTATAACAGACATTTTGTATTCTTTATTAGACGTTATTAATTTGTAACTGTGTGACTGGCAGTACACTAAGCATGACTGACAGTATACAGTGCAGTGTCAACATACAAATATGACTCAAGCAAAATATTTATAATGTGCTGTTTGACTCATGGTATTTCAAGACACAGTATTTACACTATTGCGTAAAGAAATAATGTATAAAAGTATACAATCTTGCAGCCAAGATCCATGGTGTAATTATTTAAAGAAACAGTCCTTGTTTTCTATACCATAACTAGTGGAAATATCTTGTGAGACAAGTGAAGAAAAGTCACAAATACTGAAGACCTTAACATTTATTGGTATAAACAATATAGAATGCTTTGACGACAGATAATTCTACCAATAAGAAAATAAAGGTATAGAAGAGACCTTTTCTCATAAACAGGAAATATAAGATGTTTGTACATAGTTAACTTTTTGTTAGATAATACTTTTTTACTAATGAAACACTTAAAGAAACAGTTCCTCTTTTTACTTGTCAACGTATAGAAGTATACAATCATGCAGCCAAGAACTGTCATCCCAGTTGGTAACATGACTTGGAAATTTATAAGTAATGCTGGTATATACACCAATATTAGGCTTATATGCATGGTATTGCATTTGAAAAGGTTTGTGACAAGTAAACTAAGGCACCATTTTCAATCTCATACATAATAAAAATTGGCTACCTTACCACTATGAACAGTTTACATTAGAATTGGTGAATGGCTCAACTTTTAATCAGACCATAGGTACTGATAAATACCAGAATATATCTAAGAGTGAGTGCTTAAAGGGACACTAAACCCAAATGTTTTATTTATTGATTCAGAGCATGCAACTTTCTAATTTACTCCTATTTTCTTCTATAAGGTACGATGAGTCCACGGATTCATCCTTTACTTGTGGGATATTATCCTCCTGCTAACAGGAAGTGGCAAAGAGCACCATAGCAGAGCTGTCTATATAGCTCCTCCCTTAGCTTCACCCCCAGTCATTCTCTTTGCCTACTCTAAGTACTAGGAAGGGTAAAGTGAAAGAGGTGATAAAATATTAGTTTTTAATTTCTTCAAGCAAGAGGTTTTTTTTTGTTTTAAATGGTACCGGTGTGTACTATTTACACTCAGGCAGCAGATGGATGAAGACTTCTGCCTGGAGGATGATGATCTTGGCATTTGTAACTAAGATCCAGTGCAGTTCCCACAGAGGCTGAGGAGTACCAGAAACTTCAGTGTGAGGAACATTTTCATGCTATATAGCAGTGAGGTATGTTCAGGCATTTTTTCTGGAGAGACTGTATTTCAGAAAGGCTGACAGTATCCCCGTAAGGGTAAGCAGTAATCCTAAGAGCTATAGAAAGGCATAACTAAGCTTGCATAAGGGGCTAATCAAAAAATGGTTGACAGAGTTTTTGAATGTTTGTAGGCAAACGTTTTATGAACTGGGAGTGCTTTTAACGTTTTTTGGGGAACTTTATTGAGGGTACACTTGGCTTATTATTTGAGTCTCGGAACCCACATGGCTAGTTTAAAACCGCTCTGGTGCGGTTCTTTGAGGCTGCAGAGACATCGAGTGAGATGTGAGGGGCCTATTTTCGTGTTTTATTTTCTTGTGGGGCAATCTTAACTACACAAATTGAGTCTGCTATCAAAAATTTGGGAAGTTTGGTGCATTTTAAAGCAGTTTTGCAGAACGTGTGCTTTTTTTTTTTTCTCTTAAAGGCACAGTACCGGTTTTTAAGATTGTTGTGTTTTTCAAGCATGTTTGAAGTCATTACTAGCCTGTTCAACATGTCTGACATTGAGGGAAGTCATTGTTCAATATGTTTAGAAGCCATTGTGGAACCCCCACTTAGAATTTGTCCCTCATGCACTGAAAGGTCAATAAATTGCAAAGAACATATATTAGCTACTAAAAGTATGTTGCAGGATGATTCTCAGTCAGAAGGGAAGGGTTATGCCATCTAATTCTCCCCAAGTGTCACAACCATTAACGCCCGCACAAGCGACGCCAAGTACTTCTAGTGCGTCTAATTCTTTCACCCTGCAAGATATGGCCACAGTTATGAATACTACCCTCAGAGGTTTTATCTAAGCTGCCTGGGTTGCAGGGGAAGCGCAGTAGGTCTGGTGTGAGAACAAATGCTGAGCCCTCTGACGCTTTATTAGTTATATCCGATATACCCTCATAATGTTCTGAGTTGGGGCTGAGGGATTTGTTGTCTGAGGGAGAGATTTCTGATTCAGGAAAGATGTTCCCTCAGACAGATTCAGATATGACCGCTTTTAAATTTAAACTAGAACTCCCTCCGCTTGTTGCTCAGGGAGGTTTTAGCGACTCTGGATGATTGTGACCCTATTGTAGTTCCAGAGAAATTGTGTAAAATGGACAGATTCCTAGAGGTTCCTGCCTCCGGTCCCTAAGAGGATTTCGGACATTGTTACTAAGGAGTGGGATAGACCAGGTATTCCGTTCGTTCCCCCTCCTACTTTTAAGAAAATGTTTCCCATATCAGACACCATGCGGGACTCGTGGCAGACGGTCCCTAAGGTGGAGGGAGCTATTTCTACCCTGGCTGAGCGTACAACTATACCTATTGAGGACAGATGTGCTTTCAAAGATCCTATGGATAAAAAAATTAGAGGGTCTCCTAAAGAAAATTTGTTCATCAGGGTTTTTCTTCTCCAACCAATAGTGTGCATTGTTCTTGTAACTACTGCAGCTGCTTTTTGTTTCGAGGCTCTTCAGGTTGAGACCCCATTAGATGATATTTTGGATAGAATTAGGGCTCTCAAGCTAGCTAATTCTTTCATTAGATGCCGCTTTTCAACTGGCTAAATTAGTGGCAAAGAATTCAGATTTTGCCATTTTAGCGCGTAGAGTGTTATGGCTTAAAGAGACAGTATACTATAAAATTGTTTTTCCCTTAATGTGTTTCCAATTACTTTTTTTTTACCAACTACAGAGTATAAAATGTATGAGATTTGTTTTTTAGGGCTTATTTGTGTATATGAATTAGCTGATTTTGTGTTTTGAAGCCACAACCTAATAAAATGGGTTGAGCTTGTAGGTATAATCAGATCTCATTTCTTTATCACATATGTGCAAATATACCTGCTTCTTTATCTTATCTGTCTGTAAACCAATCACCAATACTTGAAGAGAACAATGGAAAATTAACATTTTATCACCTTATCTCTTCTATAACCCACTGGGAGTGTCATTTCTTCTGCTGGTTGTGTTTACACAGCTTATCTATAGCTTGGCCTTGTGGCCAAAAACTTTCAGGATGGGTGGGGATACCACAGGCTAAATAAACTAATTAAAATGCCAATATAAGGTTAATGGAAATACTTGTAAACAATTTAATACTCTCCAGCAGGTTAAGTGGATAATTGGGAACAAATTAAAGGGGAGAACATTTTTGAGTAAACGGTCCCTTTAAGTCCTGGTCTGCTGATGTGTTATCAATCTAAGCTTTTAGCCATCCCTTTTAAGGGTAAGACCCTATTCGTGCCTGAACTGAAAGAGATAATTTCAGACATCACTGGAGGGAAAGGCCATGCCCTTCCTCAGGATAAGACAAATAAGATGAGGATCAAACAAAATAATTTTCGTTCCTTTCGAAACTTCAAAGGTGGTCCCTCTACCTCTTCCCCTGCTGCAAAACCAGAGGGGAATTTTGCTCAATCCAAGTCAGTCTGGAGACCTAACCAGACTTGGAACAAAGGTAAACAGGCCAAGAAGCCCGCTGCTGCCACCAAGACAGCATGAAGGGGTAGCCCCAGATCCGGGACCGAATCTAGTAGGGGGCAGACTTTCTTTCCTCAGGCTTGGGCAAGAGAGGTTCAGGACTCCTGGGCTTTGGAAATCGTAACCCAGGGGTATCTTCTAGATTTCAAAGATTCTTCTCCAAGGGGGAGATTCCATCTTTCTCAATTGTCTGCAAACCAGACAAAAAGAGGCGTTCTTACGCTGTGTAGAAGACCTATATACCATGGGAGTGATCCGCCCAGTTCCAAAAGCAGAACAGGGGCAGGGGTTTTACTCCAATCTGTTTGTGGTTCCCAAAAAAGAGGGAACTTTCAGACCAATTTTAGATCTCAAGATCATAAACAAATTCCTCAGTCCCATCCTTCAAGATAGAGACCATTCAGACTATTTTACCAATGATCCAGGAGGGTCAATATGTGACCACCGTGGACTTAAAGGATGCGTATCTGCACATCCCTATCCACAAAGATCACCAGTTCCTCAGGTTTGCCTTTATGGACAAGCATTACCAGTTTGTGGCTCTTCCCTTTGGGTTGGCCACAGCTCCCAGAATTTTCACAAAGGTGCTAGGGTCCCTTCTGGCGGTTCTAAGGCCACAGGGCATAGCAGTGGTGTCTTATCAGGACGATATCTTAATTCAGGCGTCTTGCCAACTAGCCAAGTCTCACACGGACATCGTGTTGGCTTTTCTAAGATCTCACAGGTGGAAGATGAACGTAAAAGAGTTCACTTATCCCTCTCACAAGAGTTCCATTCCTGGGAACTCAGAAAAATTTTCATGTCCGCCGAATCTATCAGACGGAGGTCAGGAAATCAAAGATTTTAACCACCTGCCGAGCTCTTCATTCCATTCCTTGGCCATCAGTGGCTTGGTGTCTGGAGGTAATCGGACTAATGGTAGCGGCAATGCACATAGTTCCGTTTGCTCGCTTGCATCTCAGACCATTGCATCTATGCATGGTCAGACAGTGGAATGGGGATTATGCATATTTATCTCCTCAGATAAATCTGGATCAGGAAACCAGACACTCTTCTTTGGTGGGATCATCTGTCCCAGGGAATGTGTTTCCGCAGACCAGCGTGGGTCATATTGACGACGGACGCCAGCCTATTGGGCTGGGGTGCAGTCTGGAATTTCTTGAAAGCACAGGGTTTGTGGACTCAGGAGGCTCTCCTCCCGATTAAATATTCTAGAACTGAGAGCGATATTCAACGCGCTTCAGGCGTGGCCTCAGCTGGCTTCGGCCAGATTCATAAGATTCCAGTCGGACAATATCACGACTGTGGCATATATCAATCATCAGGGGGGATCAAAGTTATCTAGCGGTGATGGAGGTTGCCAAAATAATTTGATGGGCAGAGACTCACTCTTGCCATCTATCAGCGATCTATATCCCAGGAGTGGAGAACTGGGAAGCGGAGTTTCTAAGTCGTCAGACTTTTCATCCGGGGGAGTGGGAACTCCATTTGGAGGTGTTTGAACAATTGATTCAGCAATGGGGCACACCAGTATTGGATCTGATGGCGTCTTGTCAAAACGCCAAACTTCCTTGTTACGGGTCTAGGTCAAGGGATCCTCAGGCAGTACTGATAGATGCTCTAGCAGTACCCTGGTCGTTCAACCTGGCTTATGTGTTTTCACCATTCCCTCTCCTTCCTCCTTTGATTGCCAGAATCAAACAGGAGAGAGCTTCTGTGATTTTGATAGCACCTGCGTGGCCACGCAGGACTTGGTATGCAGACCTGGTGGACATGTCATCTCTTCCACCATGGACTCTGCCACTGAGACAGGACCTTCTGATTCAAGGTCCGTTCCAGCATCCAAATCTAGTTTCTCTGCGGCTGACTGCTTGGAGATTGAACGCTTGATTTTATCCAAGCGGGGTTTCTCTGAGTCGGTCATAGATCCTTGATTCAGGCTCGAAAGCCTGTCACTAGGATAATTTATTATAAGATATGGAGTAAATATCTTTATTGGTGCGAATCCAAAGGCTACTCATGGAGTAAGATCAGGATTCCTAGGATTTTATCCTTTCTCCAAGAAGGATTGGAGAAGGGGCTATCAGCCAGTTCCTAAAAGGGACATATATCTGCTTTATCAATTGTACTGCACAAGCGTCAAGCTTGATTCTAACTAAAGCCTGACAGAATGTCTGGAACATCTGCCAGTGTTTAAACCTGTTGTTCCGCCATGGAGTTTGATTTTAGTTCTTAAAGTTATTCAAGGGGTTCCGTTTGAATCTATGCATTCCATAGATATTAAGCTTCTATCTTGGAAAGTTCTGTTTTTAGTTGCTATCTCTTTGGCTCGAAGAGTTTCTGAACGATCTGCATTACAATGCGACTCGCCTTATCTTGTTTTCCATGCTGATAAGGTGGTTTTGCGTACCAAACCTGGATTCCTTCCTAAGGTTGTTACTAGTAGGAATATCAATCAGGAAATTGTTGTTCCTTTGTGTCCTAATCCTTCCTCTAAGAAGGAGCGTCTGTTGCACAACTTGGACGTGGTTCTTGCTTTGAAGTTTTACTTGCAAGCAACCAAAGATTTCCGTCAAACATCTTTGTTTGTTGTCTATTCTGGAAAACGTAGAGGTCAAAAAGCTATGGCTACCTACTTTCTTTTTGTCTGAAAAGCATCCTCCGTTTGGCATACGAGAGGATTACAGCTCACTCTACTAGAGCGGTGGCTTCCACATGGGCTTTTAAAAATGATGCTTCTGTTGAACAGATTTGTAAGGCTGTGCGACTTGGTCTTCGCTTCATACCTTTTCCAAATTTTACAAATTTGATACTTTTGCTTCTTTGGAGGCAGTTTTTGTTAGAACAGTTCTTCAAGCAGTGGTGCCTTCTGTTTAACCATCTGTCTTGTCCCTCCCGTTCATCTGTCCTGTAGCTTTGGTATTGTATCCCACAAGTAAAGGATGAATCCGTGGACTCGTCGTACCTTATAGAAGAAAAGTAAATTTATGCTTACCTAATTAATTTCTTCTATGGTAAGACGAGTCCAGGGCCTGCCCTGTCATTTTAAGACAGATTATATTTTTTGATTTTAAACTTCAGTCACCCCTTCACCTTTTAGTTTCTCCTTTATCTTCCTGTACCTTCGGTCGAATGACTGGGGGGTGGAGCTAAGGGAGGAGCTATATAGACAGCTCTGTTGTGGTGCTCTGCCACTTCCTGTTAGCAGGAGGATAATATCCCACAAGTAAAGGATGAATCCGTGGACTCGTCGTACCATAGAAGAAATTAATTCATCAGGTAAGCATAAATTTACTTTTTCTTTGTTCTCTTGCTATCTTTATTTAAAAAGCAGGAATGTAAAGCTTAAGAGCTGGCCCATTTTTGTTCAGAACATGGGTTATGCTTGCTTATTGGTTTGCTGAATGTAGCCACAAATAAGCAAGAGCTATGCTGAACCTAAAATGGCTGGCTGCTAAACTTTTTAAAATCCTGCTTTTTTTAAATAAAGATAGCAAGAAAACGAAAACAAATAGGAGTAAAATAGAAAGTTTTACTTTTGTCACGGCCATCCTTAGTACTGGCAGAAAGTCTGCCAGTAAAAAAAATAAAAGGTTATGGGTTTTTTTTTTTTCTGCAGTGTAAGGCCCCCCCAAACAGCTCTCTAACCGTAGCCCCCCCCCCCCCCCCTCACTGTTTGCTGCCATTTTTGGTACTGACAGCTGTCTGCCGATACCCATTTCAAAAATGTTTTGCCCTTTTTATATATAAATTACACTTTTTATGTAGTGTAGCTTTCCCTCCCCTGCACAGATTAATTCCCAGCATTATTCTCTCCTTCCTCTCCCACTACAACTACCACCTCTTAAGTGGTCGACCTCTTCTGCGAGTGTGATCCTCCAACGGCTGGAAATTTCCAGAGATGGGGCTCCCACCCACCAACAATCTGCATCATCGCTGGCCGATGTAGAGGGCCACAGTGTGTCTCTGCATAGAATGCTTAAAGGGTATTGCAGGATGCCTCAATATTGAGGCATCACTGCAATACCTTAAAAGTGTTGAAGCAATCACGATTGCTTCCATCACTTGAAACCCCTGAGGACGTTCAGGGTACGTCCTTGGTCATTAACTGGCACTTTTTGTAAAATGTACCCTGTACGTTCTTGATTTTTAAGGGGTTAAGAGGTCAGTGTGTTGTATAAAGAGGTCAGAGCATGGCTTCCTCCTTGTGCTATGCTGGATAACAAACATTGGGGGATTTTGTCACAAGTGAATACCTGTAGTATAGTGTGGGGGTTATGATTGTGTACTGGGTGACTGCACCAATGTATGTCATTTTTCCTTTCCTCCTTGTGAACTGTTTTCATTGTAATCCCCATTAGCTCCTCCACTGTTTGAGTCAGGAACCAATGTGTCAGAGACCGTCAGCAGTGTCCCTGGGGGCCAGGTGACATTGCAGTGTCATGCCAGTGGTTCCCTACCCATACAACTCAGCTGGCTGAAAGACGGACACCCGCTGTCTACCTCACGCCATATCCGAATCTCTTCAGGGGGGCGTATTCTCCGGTAAAGTGCTCTAGCATATTTTTTTTTTAATCAACCTTTCCTAATTTCAGACACTAAATGGTTTTCAGTCAATAAAATATGATAATGTATATTTTTGTCTTGCTTTTCTTTCCTTTCAGTATTTCCCAGGTGCAAGTCTCTGATGTAGGAACATACACATGTGTAGCCTCAAGTCCAGCCGGAGCTGCAGAGAAGCATTTTATCCTGCACATAGAGAGTATGTTAAGTGACGTGATCAGTGTGTGTATTTGATACAATTAATGGGTTCAGCGCACTACAGGAGAAAAGCACATGGCACTATTCTCAGCTAGTTTGTTCTGACACTTGCGTACGAGTCATTAGTGCTGGTTGTGCAGCGTAGGCAGCTTGTGTGAGATGGATTAAAAAGACAATATTCTACATATTTAGTATATATCGCTTTATCTGTTCTGTCTATTTGTATCTAGATCTAGTACTTTCAAAATTTGTAAATTACCTTTTTTGTAAATGGTTTTTATTAAGGTTTTGAAGGAAAACCTGTAGCTAAGTAAGAACGGCTTAAGCTATTATCCATGCTGAATGTTATTTAGGCTCCTACCTGACAGTCTACTCAATTATAATGCATAAACTCAGTCTTTGGAAAATGATGTAAAAGCTCATAGGCTTTACTTTTTGGAAAGAGATATATATATATATATATATATATATATATATATATATATATATATATAAAAAAAATTTTACAAACAGATGTGCATTTACTAATCTGTTTAGTAATGTAGGGAACCTTTGTTACTGGTCAATTTTAACTTGAAATAAGTAAAATAATGGGTTAAAGTTGATCAAGCTACAATAACGGCTAAGAGTTTGCCGTTCAGGTTTCCATGACAGTTTGTTACAACAAATGTCAGACACAGATCTTGTTTCATATTGTTTGGGATGATTAACAAGCTCTGTTCTCTCGTGATTGGTTGTGCGACAGCGGGGGCAGGATTGCACAAGAGAACTTTTGTGCAATCTTAATTTTCTTCGAGCTGTACTTCATATCATTTTGCAATTGCAGACGGACAGGTTCTCTACTTGAGAAATTGTCCGCCTGCAGCTTGATAAATATTATCCTAATCAGTGTTTTTGTATTTGTTTTTTAGAAGGTGCTTTAGTGTGTCACTTCAGTTGGAAACATGAATCCGTGGTGTGACAAGGCAAATATTTGAGACCAGCTTTTTTGTTTTTAAAAAGCACAAAATGGATTCATGTAACAGATTTCAGTAGAGCCATTTCATAAAATGTATGTAAAGAGAGAATAAGGTAATACAGATAATGTATGACCTAGGGGTGCTTAAAGGGGACACTGAACCCAAATTTTTTCTTTCGTGGTTCAGAGAGCATTTAATTTTAAGCAACTTTCTAATTTACTATTTTTCTTCATTATCTTGCTATCTTTATTTGAAAAGGGCACTCTTTTTTTTTTATTATTGGTGGATGAATTTATCCACCAATCGGCAAGAACAACCCAGGTTGTTCACCAAAATTGGTCCGGCATCTAAACTTACATTCTTGCATTTCAAATAGATACCAAGAGAATGAAGAAAATTTGATAATAGGAGTAAATTAGAAAGACTCTTAAAATGTCATGCTTTATCTGAAACAAGGATAGAAAACAATTAGGTTCAGTGTCCCTTTAATGTAGTAATTCAAATTACACCTGGTAGCACACGTGGGGGGGGGGATGTTCACAACATGGATGAATTACAGTAGGTGTAACAAAGTGCTATACCCCTAAGAAATGTATATGAACTAGAAAAAATGTGCAAAAATATTTTCCAGCAAACATTTAACGGAGTACCGTATTCATACTTTATCTTTATTGGAGATACTATACAATAATACAAGATTAAAAACACAAACTCTGCAGAGTAATACTTTTAGTAACCATAAAGTATGTGGAAAATGGTGGTTCTGAGTAAATGCTGTGCTTAATAAGCAATTATATGATCAATACTATTTTATCAGGGGGAGAGAGTGTGTAGAAGGTGGAGAATATTTAAATCTTCGGCTAGTCAAAGGATAACAAATTGAGATCTACTGAGTATGTATTGCAGCAAAACGCTACTAATTCCTCAGTGAGTCATTCAAAGATTCTCTGCAGTGTCCGCTAGCCCATTCATTCTCACACTCGTGAACTGTCAGATATTACTGCCAAAGCCCCTTCTATAGCAGTGGTTGAATTAATGTTAAAATCTCTCTGTACATTCAGCACATCACCAGGGTGAGTTTTCCATATACACAAGTAACATTTAGAAATAATTGGAGAGTTAAGCGTTTAAAACACTCTCTTAAATAGCCTGACACGTGTTTCGCTCATGCTTCCTCAGAGGAGTTATGTGCCAGCTGCACTGATTCTTTTACAGGTTCAGAAATCCCGCCTCCTAAATCGTATTGGAGGTCTGAAGGATAATTGTATTAATTATCATTATTGCCAATACATTGTTACATAGTAGCAAATTGATTTATATACTTGTATACTTGTATTACTAGTTTCCTAAACATATTAGATTTCTGGTTATTGCCAGGATTGGGGAAACTTCATAAGATCCTGCATTGCTGCTGAGCAAGTATATCAAAAGTGTGGAAACTGGCTTAAAATTTTAATTTTTGTAATAAAAAAATCTGATTGTTTAGAAGTGATGATAGATGTCTGTATTGGGGGTCAGTGCTCACTGCTGCTATTTTCTGGGCAGGTTTGCCGGTGCTGGAGAGATCAGAGAGTACGGAGGAAGTCACTGCAATCAGAGGTGCTGCTGTAACATTTACATGTGAGGCCCAAGGGACTCCTCTGCCTACTTTGTCCTGGGAGAAAGATGGGGTGCCACTGAATCTGCAAAGCAATCTGTTACACAATGGCCTGGGTACACGTCTGTTCCTAGAGTCTGTACGTGCAGGGGATTCAGGACTATACTCCTGCATTGCTCTGAATGCAGCTGGAAGAGTCAGCAAGCACTTCCATCTCACTGTACTTGGTAAGTTACAAACTCCGGGGCAACAAGTTGTATAAAGTAAAGGACAAAATGCGTGTGCATCCGCTAGAAATAGGGCTAACTCCATAATATCCCAAGAAAGTGACAGATATTCTGTGATTAGCCAGATGCATACGGCTAGGTTACAAGTGGAGCGTTAATTTACAATTAAGTGGCTGTTTATTGCTACTGTGCGATCAGATCTCTGGTTCATTTTATAAATGTGCCCCAAATGTGTGTAAAAAAAGTCGCTTTTTTTTTTTTAATAAAATAACTGCACTAGGCAGTATTTTGAG
This sequence comes from Bombina bombina, assembly GCF_027579735.1. NCBI lineage: Eukaryota > Metazoa > Chordata > Amphibia > Anura > Bombinatoridae > Bombina > Bombina bombina. Next base: position 128,087,199 of record NC_069510.1, read on the forward strand.
GGTAAAGTTTGCATGAGTGAGATGTTAGAAAGAAAAGACGGCACTAAAACTGTGTTCCCAGTAAAAAAAGATCTATCTCGAGAGATAGATATAGAGATAGATATATACGCGCATATACATAAATATACGCTGCTCTTAGGTTATGTGCCGTGTCTGACTGTTAGTGTGTTCCTGTTCAGATTGCTGTCAACTTGCAAAAGCAATATTTCTTTCCTATGACATAGAGTCAACAATGTTATTCCAATTACTAGTGGGATATTTAACTCCTGGCCAGCAGGAGTCGGCATTGAGCACCCCAGCAAAGCTGTTAAGTGTAACTTCCCTTACCCCTAATCCCCAGTCATTTTCTTTGCCTCTGTCAATGGAGGTTGTGCGAATGTGTGTAAAGAAATGTAATCCTTTTATGGGTACTTATCCCTGCAAGCAAGGATTGGGGTCTAGCTGTGTCCATGTCAATCTCTTGTAAGAGTAGTGGTGGCTTTTAGCAATTAAAATGCAGTGAGGTAGTCTTTTTTTGCTTTACTTTTAACATTTTGCTACCCCTTTGCAGTAAGCCAGAGTTACTGTTTCTTGTTCTACAGATCCCTGTCAGAATTTGTTTTCTGACCCACCTAATAAGTTGTTCATGCAGCTGAAGCCCAAGGTCCCTGTCAGGATGAAGTCGTCTGCCAGACCAAGGGCTACTGATAAAGCTGCTAGACTGAGTCCCTGGATCCCTTATCCCTCGATAAGTGAGGGGTGGCTTGGTAACTAAGGGTGTGGGACTTTTGCAACTTTAATAACCTGTAGGGGCAGGTACTATATCGGAATACCTTTGGGGCATTTGTTGATGAAGCTTTTAAATTGAGCTTCTTGATGCTGGTAGGTTTTATTTTTCATTGTCACCTGTTAGTGTGGAGTTTACAGCTTGCTGGGTCTATGAGTTGGTGGTTGATCCATCACAGGCAGCCGCATGAGACAGAAAAATTGGCACTGGGCGGGTTAATAAGGCTTCTGTTCAATCGTGACCCAGCCTTAGAGCTTGTATATTGGGATCGCTCATAGGTGCATGTTTGTTCAGTGCTTTGTATGTGCGCTTTTTAAACTTTTTGTCCCAGTAGCTAGCATGGCAGGGGCTCATTTTGTATTAATAGGCAGCACCATTTTTACTTCCAGTGTCGGTTTTCCCGCCTCATGGCGGTGTTTTTGGCGCACTCTGCTGAATACTTTGGCGAGCTGCTCATTATATTTTTTTCTAGGGCTTGCTATAACGCTATAGGTCCTATTTCTGGAGCTGTTCCTAATCTCCGTTAGCCATGTTTGTGTCAGCTCAATGTTGTATGATAAACACCTCAGTGCAGTACATTACTGCGTTCAGTAGGCGATACAGATAATCTGATTGCGCAGAACCTGTAATCTGTTCAGGTTGTTGATAGAACAGGGTCTAGGCTGCTTTCGTAGATATGCTAGCAGTTCCTTGGATCTTCTCTATGGCTTACCGGTTTCCTCCGTTTGCTCTCCTCCTACTAGTTATTGCTAGTATCAAACAGGAGAGGGCATCAGTATTTCTAACTGCTCCTACATGACCTTGCAGGATCTGGTTCTCGAATCTGGTCAGGATGTCATTTCTTCCTGAGTTTTCCCTCTAAGGACCTTCTAATTCAGGGTCCATTCCTTCATCCTAATCTAGATTCTCAAACTGACTGCTTGGAGATTTAACACCTAGACAAGGTTTTTCGCAGGCAGTCTTTGATTCTATGCTTCAGGCTCGTAAACTAAGTGAAGTATGTTGTGAAGCTAATAGTTTTTCTTTTCTTCAGGATGGCCTGGAGCAAGGTTTGTAACTCAGCACTCTGAAGGGTCAGATTTCTGCTCTGTCTATCCTTTTTTTGCACAAACGTCTGTCAGAATTCCAGATGTTCGTTTTTTTTTTTTTTTTAGGTCCTTGTCAGAATCCGGCCTGCGTTTAAACTTGTTGCTCCTCCTTGGAGCCTTAACCTGGTTCTTAGTCTTGCAGCAGGCCCTGTTTGAGCTGATGCATTTTTTTGATATTATCTTGGAAGGTTTTGTTTCTTCTGCTCGCAGGGTTTCTAAGCTTTTAATTCTGCAGTGGGGTTCCTGTTTCCTTATTTTTCATGCAGATAAGGCAGGCCTTTGTAGTAATTTTCAAAAATCTACGAATTTGATACTTTTTGCCTCGGCGGAGCTTTTTTTTTTTTCTTTTTTTTTTTTTTTTGTAGAGCGGTTCCTTTCGTTTAGGTTCTCCTGGCCTTGTTCGCCCTCCCTGTTCATTCTGTGTACTCTGGCTTGGGTATTGGTTCCCAGTAGTAATTGGAATAACGTTGTGGACTCCATGTCATAGAAAACAAAACTTATGCTTACCTGATAAATTTCTGTCCTTACATGGAGAGTCCACGACCCTGTTTTTTATTTTTTTTTATTTTTTTTTAGTAAACTTTAAGCACATTTGTCACTCTTGTGTTTCTTCTTTTTTCAATTTTCCTTCTGCTGAATGACTAAGGATTTTGGGTAAGGGAAAGTTACTTAACAGCTTTGCTGGGGTGCTGGCCAGGAGTTGAATATCCCACTAGTAATTGGAATGACACTGTGGACTCAATGTCCGTAAAGAAATTAATCTTGTAAGCATACATTTTGTTTATGCGCTACACTTTTAATCTGGCCCAAAATGTTTACTTAATTTGATTTACTACGGTAAGTTGTGTACCCCTAATAAGCAAGCTAATTGATTTCCACACAGGTAATGCAGGGGTGGTGCAAGTGGCATCTTATTCACTTCCATACTGAGCTATAAATTTTAAACATTAAGGGCTGGTTATAGCTCAAAACATAGCTGTTTTTGCTATGCCTATATAACAGTTTAAAAAGGACTAGTCCTTTTATTTAGATAAGTTTGGTGCTGTTATATATATATATAATCAGAAAAGTTTTAACCTAAGTAATTGCTATACTAATGACATATCTTTGTTGCCAAAAACCTATTAAGTGATGGTTAGAATTTCCTTTGAAGCTGAAGACTTTAATGTTGCAAAGGAAGTCTTCCCCTCTTCTCCATTTTGCTGTACTAAGTCCCATGATGCTACTACCAATTTGTCTAATCAAATACCACATTGTATTTTTTAGAACTTCCTCAAATTGAGGCCTCAGCTTTCCCCTCTGAAATTTCCATCCTTCCTGATAGCCCCCTGGAATTAGTGTGCAATGCTGCAGGAGTTCCCACTCCGGAAATTAGCTGGGAGAAGGATGGACAACCACTCTCGCAACCAGAGCTGCTTACACGTAATGGGAGTGTCCTCAGGATAGAAAGAACCAAGGTATTGCTCAGTGACCTATGGGTTAATCCCTGCCTTCCTCACCCTGTCTGATAGGAGAGGTGATGGGGAGTCTAGGCTTGATTTTGGCACCAAAACCTTATTCCTGCTGCCGAAATCTGCTTCTAGCAGGCAACTGAGGGGAAACTAACAGGGACTTTGTGCTCAGCCAAATCTGAGGGTTATGCAACTGGTGTATAGGTGCTCCTAAGGGCAACAGGTGGGCAATACAGGATTCCCAGAGATTAATATCTTAATGCAGTAGTACAACATTTTGCAATTGCTTCAGGTTTTACATCATAAACTTTATTTTCTTTAAAGAGGCTTAAATACATATGGTAAATAGGAATTTGTGTGGGTGCTGAGGGTTCTATGTACTCAAATCATAATCATAGCACCCCAGTTCTCAATGGTGCAAACAGCTGTAAATTTGCAGGGCTGCCCATTTTATTTTAGTATATAGCAGAACTAACAGGTGTATAGGGGCAAATGACAACAGGAGGAGCACTTAGTATAAATGTCACACATCCACCAACACCACCCTCCATCCTTGATCCTTAGCTTTTTGGTAACCTTTGTAAACTCACGGTCCAGAACTCCCTGTATAGCCAGCTCATTCTCCGGTGGCTAGTACATCGTGGTTGTCTACTTGCAGTTTTAACTGTCAGATATTTGTTATAAAAGCAAATATTATTTTACCCGGATGCTTATAATATAGAAAATATGACGATAGCGATCACCTGATGGTTTAAAGGAGTTGCACCTATTCTGTACCTTTTCTTCCACCTCAATAGGTTTCTTTAGACGTGCATATTTGTCAGTCTGTCACCTGTCGCTTATATTCACTTTACAGATGGGCCATGTAAGCCGTCAGTAGCGAGTTTTGTGGCTGGCATACATGTCACGCCAATAGTGCAGAAGAGTTGGATGCAGAACCCTAATACTCTTTTTGGCATTTATTCCCACAGGCTCAAGATGCTGGTATCTATGTGTGTGTGGCAACCAGCCCCGCTGGAAGAGACTCCAAGGCAACATGGGTTCGGTTGAAAGGCGAGTTATTTATTTTTTGAAGTATGAAAGTGATCAAAATACTAATGTATGATAATGGTAGTGTCTACATCTGTTTAACGGGGGGATTCTCACCATCTGTGCTGCCATTGTTACCCAGCTGGAGACGCACAATGTAACCGTTTTGGTTTGTGGGTGTTCCTGATGGCATATATTGTCTTGATTCCTCCAGTGCCCCCTACTATTGTTGGTTCCAGTGAGCCTCGTTCTCTCTCTGTGTCTGTTGGAGGACAGCTCGTTCTAGAATGCAGGGTGGAAGCAGATCCTTCACCCACCATCCAATGGTATCAAGATGATACCCAGCTTCAGGTAAAGATAGCAAACTCTGACATTTCTATCATATAGCCAATAAGGTTTTACACAGCATAAGAATTGTGTGGCACTTGTCCCCATCCATAGTATATAAGGTCTTATTATACTGACTTCACATGCTTATTTACACAAGATTCAGCTTAAGCTAGCCCAGAATGCTTACTAACCTGTATCATCCTTATTCTATACTATAAAATATTTTATATGGTCACTGATTTTTGAGTAAGACTTTTATATATGCCCAGTATACATCAGCAATTAAGCATTGCATTACCAACACTCTGCATACACAATCAATGTATCATATTTACCCAGTATATATCAGCAATTAAGCACTGCATTGTGAAAGTTCTGCATATGCAATAAATGTATTATATATGCCAAGTATATATCGGCAATTAGGCATTGTAAAAGTTCTCGCATACAAAATAAATGTTACATGCAAAGTATATATTGGCAATTAAGCACTGCATTGCCAACGCTCTGCTTACACAATAAGGGCCAGCTTACAAGTGAAGCGCTAAATATCGCTTTTGTGAAAGGGATATTTGTGCTCCACTGAATTATACTAACGCACGCTAATGTGCGCTGGTATTACATGTTTACAGCAATGCGGACAATTGCTGGGAAGCATTGCGCTCACAAGGCCACGCTTCCATAGGCTCCAATGGAAGCCTCGTTCTGATGCTGAGAAGGCACAGAACCTAAGCGCAGCAAAGGGGGTAAAGTAGCGCAGCGTTGGCAGCAATCTTAAATATATATTATATGATTGTATACATTACATTTATGTTAATATGGATATTAACACATGTATATAAGTGTGTATATATATATATATATATATATATATATATATATATATATATATATATATATATATATATATATATATACATATATACTGAGAACATACAGTTCCAATAGACCGCAATGTAAAGGCACTTTCTCTTGTTAAGTGTAGTCAGTCCACGGGTCATCCATTACTTATGGAATATATCTCTTCCTAACAGGAAGCTGCAAGAGGATCACCCAAGCAGAGCTGCTATATAGCTCCTCCCCTCACATGTCATATTCAGTCATTCTCTTGCAGCCTAACTAAAGATAGGTCGTTGTGAGAGGTCTGTGGTGTTTTTTAACTTAGTTTATTTCTTCAATCAAAAGTTTATTTTAAATGGCACCGGAGTGTGCTGTTTGTTCTCAGGCAGCATTAGAAGAAGAATCTGCCTGCGTTTTCTATGATCTTAGCAGACGTAACTAAGATCCACTGGCTGTTCTCATCTGAGGAGTGAGGTAACTTCAGAAAAGGGGAATAGCATGCAGGGCCCCCCTGCAAACGAGGTATGTGCAGTAAATTATTTTTCTGAGGAATGGAATTGACTGAGAAAATACTGCTGATACCAATGTAACGTAAGTTCAGCCTTAAATGCAGTGATAGCGACTGGTATTAGGCTGATGAGTGTGTGTGTACACTGAATGTATTTTTCTAAGGAATGGAATTGACTCTGAAAATACTGTTAATACTGAAATAATGTATGAGCCTTAACTGCAGTGAAAGCGACTGGTAGCAGGCTTATTAATAACACTTCATAACTTTTAAAATGTATGTTTAAAACGTTTACTGGCATGTTAATCGTTTTTTGTGAGGTACTTGGTGATAAAACTTATTGGGGCATGATTTTTGCCACATGGCCATCTTTGTTTTCTGCATAGAAACAGTTATCTGAGCTTCCCCACTGTTGTAATATGAGTGGGAGGGGCCTATTTTAGCGCTTTTTTGCGCAGTAAAAATTCAGTCAAAATCTACTTCATCCTCCATGATCCAGATCGTCTCTAGAGAGCTCAGGGGTCTTCAAAATTCATTTTGAGGGAGGTAATCAGTCACAGCAGACCTGTGACAGTGTGTTTTGACTGAGAAAAACGTTAATTAGTAAATTGTTATCCGTTTTTGGGTATTAAGGGGTTAATCATCCATTTGCTGGTGGGTGCAATCCTTTGCTAACTTAAAACATTTACTGTGAAAAATTGGTTGCTATAACTATTTTGGTTCATTGTTGTTTCAACTGTGACAGCTTTTTGTGCTTCTTAAAGGCACAGTAGCGTTTTTTATATTGCTTGTAAATTTATTTAGAAAAGTATTTCCAAGCTTGCTAGTCTCATTGCTAGTCTGTTTAAACATGTCTGACTCAGATGAATCTTTGTTCACTATGTTTAAAGGCCAATGTGGAGCCCAATAGAAATTTGTGTACTAATTGCATTGATGTTACTTTAAATAAAAGTCAATCTTTACATGCAAAGAAATTATCACCAGACAACGAGGGGGAAGTTATGCCGACTAACTCTCCTCACGTGTCAGTACCTTCGCCTCCCGCTCAGGAGGTGCGTGATTTCGTGGCGCCAAGTACATCAGGGAGGCCCTTACAAATCACTTTGCAAGACATGGCTACTGTTATGACAGAAGTATTATCTAAATTGCCAGAATTAAGAGGCAAGCGCGATAGCTCTGGGTTAAGGACAGAGCGCGCGGATGAGGTGAGAGCCATGTCGGATACTGCGTCACAGTTTGCAGAACGTGAAGACGGAGAGCTTCATTCTGTGGGTGAAGGATCTGATCCAGGGAGACTGGATTCAGAGATTTCTAATTTTAAATTTAAGCTTGAGAACCTCTGTATATTGCTAGGGGAGGTATTAGCGGCTCTGAATGATTGTAACACGGTTGCAATTCCAGAAAAATTATGTAGGTTGGATAGATACTATGCGGTACCGGTGTGTACTGACGTGTTTCCTATACCTAAAAGGCTTACAGAGATTATTAGCAAGGAGTGGGATAGACCTGGTGTGCCTTTTTCCCCTCCTCCCATATTTAGGAAAATGTTTCCTATAGACGCCACCACACGAGACTTATGGCAGACGGTCCCTAAGGTGGAGGGAGCAGTTTCTACTTTAGCTAAGCGTACCACTCTCCCGGTGGAGGATAGTTGTCCTTTTTCAGATCCAATGGATAAGAAATTAGAGGGTTACCTTAAGAAGATGTTTGTTCAACAAGGTTTTATCTTACAGCCCCTTGCATGCATTGCGCCTGTCACTGCTGCGGCGGCATTCTGGTTTGAGTCTCTGGAAGAGGCCATTCGCACTGCTCCATTGGATGAAATTATGAACAAGCTTAAAGCACTTAAGCTAGCTAACGCATTTGTTTCTGATGCCGTTGTACATTTAACCAAACTTACGGCTAAGAACTCCGGATTCGCCATCCAAGCGCGCAGAGCGCTATGGCTTAAATCCTGGTCAGCTGACGTGACTTCTAAATCAAAATTGCTTAATATTCCTTTCAAAGGGCAGACCTTATTCGGGCCTGGCTTGAAAGAGATTATAGCTGACATTACGGGAGGTAAGGGCCATGCTCTACCTCAGGACAGGGCCAAATCAAAGGCCAAACAGTCTAATTTTCGTGCCTTTCGTAACTTCAAGGCAGGAGCAGCATCAACTTCCTCCGCTCCAAAACAGGAAGGAGCTGTTGCTCGTTACAGGCAGGGCTGGAAAGTTAACCAGTCCTGGAACAAGGGCAAGCAGGCCAAGAAACCTGCTGCTGCCCCTAAGACAGCATGAAGTGCGGGCCCCCTATCCGGAAACGGATCTAGTGGGGGGCAGACTTTCTCTCTTCGCCCAGGCTTGGGCAAGAGATGTCCAGGATCCCTGGGCGTTGGAGATAATATCTCAGGGATATCTACTGGACTTCAAAACTTCTCCTCCACGAGGGAGATTTCATCTTTCAAGGTTATCAGCAAACCAAATAAAGAAAGAGGCGTTTCTACGCTGTGTACAAGACCTCTTACTAATGGGGGTGATCCACCCAGTTCCGCGGACGGAACACGGGCAAGGATTCTATTCAAATCTATTTGTGGTTCCCAAGAAAGAGGGAACCTTCAGACCAATCTTGGACTTAAAAATCCTAAACAAATTCCTAAGAGTTCCATCATTCAAAATGGAAACTATTCGTACCATCCTTCCCATGATCCAAGAGGGTCAATACATGACCACAGTGGACTTAAAGGATGCCTACCTTCACATACCGATTCACAAGGATCATTATCGGTACCTAAGATTTGCTTTCCTAGACAGGCATTACCAGTTTGTAGCTCTTCCCTTCGGATTAGCTACGGCTCCAAGAATCTTTACAAAAGTTCTGGGCTCACTTCTGGCGGTACTAAGACCGCGAGGCATAGCGGTGACTCCGTACCTAGACGACATTCTGATACAAGCGTCAAGTTTTCAAACTGCCGAGTCTCATACAGAGATAGTTCTGGCATTTCTGAGGTCGCATGGGTGGAAGGTGAACGTGGAAAAGAGTTCTCTATTACCACTTTCAAGGGTTCCCTTTCTAGGGACTCTTATAGATTCTGTAGAGATGAAAATTTACCTGACAAAGGCCAGGTTATCAAAGCTTCTAAATGCTTGCCGTGTCCTTCATTCCATTTCACACCCGTCAGTAGCTCAGTGCATGGAAGTAATCGGCTTAATGGTAGCGGCAATGGACATAGTACCATTTGCGCTCCTGCATCTCAGACCGCTGCAATTGTGCATGCTAAGTCAGTGGAACGGGCATTACTCAGATTTGCCCCCCCTACTAAATCTGGATCAAGAGACCAGAGATTCTCTTCTATGGTGGCTTCTCGGCCACATCTGTCCAAGGGGATGACCTTTCGCAGGCCAGATTGGACGATTGTAACAGACGCCAGCCTTCTAGGCTGGGGCGCTGTCTGGAACTCCCTGAAGGCTCAGGGACTATGGACTCAGGAGGAGAAACTCCTCCCAATAAATATTCTGGAATTAAGAGCAATATTCAATGCTCTCCTAGCTTGGCCTCAGTTAGCAACTCTGAGGTTCATCAGATTTCAGTCGGACAACATCACGACTGGCTTACATCAACCATCAAGGGGGAACCAGAAGTTCCCTAGCGATGTTGGAAGTCTCAAAGATAATTCGCTGGGCAGAGTCTCACTCTTGCCACCTGTCAGCGATTTACATCCCAGGCGTGGAGAACTGGGAGTCGCCAGACTTTTCATCCGGGGGAGTGGGAACTACATCCGGAGGTCTTTGCTCAACTGATTCATCGTTGGGGCAAACCAGATCTGGATCTCATGGCGTCTCGCCAGAACGCCAAGCTTCCTTGTTACGGATCCAGGTCCAGGGACCCGGGAGCGGTGCTGATAGATGCTCTGACAGCCCCTTGGGTCTTCAACATGGCTTATGTGTTTCCACCATTTCCGATGCTTCCTCGTTTGATTGCCAAGATCAAACAGGAGAGAGCTTCGGTGATTCTGATAGCGCCTGCGTGGCCACGCAGGACCTGGTATGCAGACCTAGTGGACATGTCGTCCTGTCCACCGTGGTCTCTGCCTCTGAGACAGGACCTTCTAATTCAGGGTCCTTTCAACCATCCAAATCTAATTTCTCTGAGGCTGACTGCATGGAGATTGAACGCTTGATTCTATCAAAGCGTGGCTTCTCGGAGTCGGTTATTGATACCTTAATACAGGCTAGGAAGCCTGTTACCAGAAAAATTTACCATAAGATATGGCGTAAATATTTATATTGGTGCGAATCCAAGAGTTACTCATGGAGTAAGGTTAGGATTCCTAGGATATTGTCCTTTCTACAAAACGGTTTAGAAAAGGGCTTATCTGCTAGTTCGTTAAAGGGACAGATTTCTGCTCTGTCTATTCTTCTACACAAACGTCTGGCTGAAGTTCCAGACGTTCAGGCTTTTTGTCAGGCTTTAGCTAGGATTAAGCCTGTGTTTAAGACTGTTGCTCCGCCGTGGAGCTTAAACTTAGTTCTTAACGTTCTTCAAGGCGTTCCATTTGAACCCCTTCATTCCATTGATATCAAGCTGTTATCCTGGAAGGTTCTGTTTTTGATGGCTATTTCCTCGGCTCGAAGAGTCTCTGAGTTTTCTGCCTTACATTGTGATTCTCCTTATCTGATTTTTCATTCAGACAAGGTAGTTCTGCGTACTAAACCTGGGTTCTTACCTAAGTTAGTTACTAACAGGAATATCAATCAAGAGACTGTCCTAACCCTTCTTCAAAGAAGGAACGACTTTTGCATAATCTGGACGTAGTCCGTGCCCTGAAGTTCTATTTCCAGGCAACTAAAGATTTTCGTCAAACTTCTTCCCTGTTTGTCGTTTACTCTGGACAGAGAAGAGGTCAAAAGGCTTCGGCTACCTCTCTCTCTTTTTGGCTTCGTAGCATAATACGTTTAGCCTATGAGACTGCTGGACAGCAGCCTCCTGAAAGGATTACAGCTCATTCTACTAGAGCTGTGGCTTCCACCTGGGCTTTTAAAAATGAGGCCTCTGAACAGATTTGCAAGGCTGCAACTTGGTCTTCACTTCACACTTTTTCAAAATTTTACAAATTTGACACTTTTGCTTCTTCGGAGGCTATTTTTGGGAGAAAGGTACTTCAGGCAGTGGTTCCTTCTGTTTAATGTTCCTACCTTGTCCCTCCCTTCATCTGTGTACTTTAGCTTTGGTATTGGTATTCCATAAGTAATGGATGACCCGTGGACTGACTACACTTAACAAGAGAAAACATAATTTATGCTTACCTGATAAATTTATTTCTCTTGTAGTGTAGTCAGTCCACGGCCCGCCCTGTCTTTAAGGCAGACCTAAATTTTAATTAAACTCCAGTCACCACTGCACCCTATGGTTTCTCCTTTCTCGTCTGGTTTTGGTCGAATGACTGAATATGACATGTGAGGGGAGGAGCTATATAGCAGCTCTGCTTGGGTGATCCTCTTGCAGCTTCCTGTTAGGAAGATATATATTCCATAAGTAATGGATGACCCGTGGACTGACTACACTACAAGAGAAATAAATTTATCAGGTAAGCATAAATTATGTTTTTCAGTACACAGTAATGGCTAGATTACAAGTAGAGCGCTAAATTATCGCACACGGTGCACAATAATTAATCGGTCATTACAAGTGGGTGGTTATTGCTACCACCCCTTAATAAGCTTCTTGAGTATGTTTAGCTATCTCATTTGCTGTGGCTATTTAGGGATATAAATAAACCCTGCTCTGATAAAACAATCACTTTGTTTAATGTTGCACGGTTGACCCAAGCCAATTTGGTAGCAATGGGGAAAAAAATACAATTTTCAGTGCTATGTACTTACTGTCTCATGTCTTATATACCAATAAGATGGACAGAATTTTCTATTGTCCAGACGGCTTAGCACGCAGGATCCTTGCATATCTAAATGCCTACATTTCCTCTGTATCCACTGCCAATTACGTAAAGGGACATAAAACCCCAATTTTTTCTTTCATGATTCACATAGAGCAGCAATAACCACTTCTGTTATCTAATTTATTTTGTTGAAAAGCAGGGAGGTAGGCTCAGGAGTGTGCATATGTCTGGCAGTGGTTTTGCAAGAAAGTTATCCATTTGCAAAATCTCTAGAGGGCAGCACTATTTCCTTAATATGGGGAGAGTCCACGGCTTCATTCCTTTTGGGAATACAGAACCTGGCCACCAGGAGGAGGCAGACGCCCCAGCCAAAGGCTTAAATACCTCCCCCATTTCCCTCTTCCCCCAGTCTTTCTTTGCCTTTCGTCACAGGAGGTTTGCAGAGAAGTAACGGTGGTGGGTTCCCCAGCCAAATTTATGATCCTATCAATGATTCTGGTGTGTTCACATACCCATTAGGGGTGTCATTTTACTGCTGATTGGTTTTCTTGGTCTTTAAATAAATTGCTTGTACAGGTGCTATGTCTGATGAAAGAGCCGTTTGTGACTGAGAAACGCGTTGCATTGATAGGGTTCATTACAGATTTGACCTCTATCCACTGCTTGTATGTTTATTATATATTTTTAATACATCTTTTATTGTAACAAGCTGAGTGGTAGCACCTGTTTACCATTGGTCGTCACTGGACTGCACCTGAACATTCGGAGTCACCTACTTCTGTAGTGGGTTGACTTGCATTGATTTTCCTTGTGGGAACCAAGAGAGGGTTAGCTGGTACACGTTACCAGCCTGCTCCTACTAGTACATACTAATATCAAATGTGAGTATCCATTTGGCTTGAATACCTGTATGCTCATTTGTGGATATGCTGATATACACATGAAATGCTCTTCTGTTCTTTTTATAGTTCTATCCGGACATGTCTGAGGAGAGCAGCTGTGGTTGTTTGCCATTTGATATCATTAACATTACACAACATTGGACTCTACATTGAGACTCAGAATTTACAACCTTTATATATCAATTTATTTTCTCTCTCTCGCTCTCTCGCTATCTCTCTCGCTCGCTTTCTCTCGCTATCTCTCTCTCGCTCTCGCTATCTCTCTCTCGCTCTCGCTCTCTCTCGCTATCTCTCTCTCGCTCTCGCTATCTCTCTCTCTCTATCTATCATCTCGTAAATAAAAAACGCAAACGCAACATCTCTGCACAAAGTGTTAAGTTAACATAATGTATATCTGTCCCCAAAAAATGTATCCTTAACTAGAAAAGGATAACTTGTGCTGCTGTCCTTCAGTACTTAGAAGGCGAAGGCACTTACCTTAGATCCTGCAGGACAGATGCTGCTCCTTAGGTGTGGCAGGTACTTTACTCCCTGTCATGGACCTGTAGGAAAAAGAGTAACCAACTCTGGCATTTTTCAAAGGGGAAGCAAAGTGTTAAAATAAAAGCAAGGGCTACCTCGCCGCCTTTTAACTGCTTAAGACACTACTCTTACTGAAGAGATTGACATGGACACAGCTAAACCCCAATCCTTGCTTGCAGGGAAGAGTACCCCTCTGTTCATAAAGCAACTTTTATGCTTTAATGCTTGTGGTGTTTACAGTGCCCATTTATTAGATATCCAGTTTATTTAGGCGACATATTGGGTACTGTAGAATATTGAATTCTGGCTTTCTTTACACGTCTTTGTAAACCTTTTATTTTTCTTGGTCCTGAATTGTTGAGCTGGCGTCTATATTAACAGGGAATATGTAAAGCCCAGGAGGATAGTGCAATGTTACCTGCATTGGTGAACCTGTCCGTCACATCCCAGAATAAAAGTATTGTGAAGAAGGGTACTGGAATTCTAGTTTTAAAACTGATATTAACCTCTAATTCAACAGCTACTGGCATGATACTGATACTAAACATTTTACCCCAGAGCATCTTTCTTAACGCATACGGTTGCCTGTATATATGTTGGAATTGGGGAGGGGGGGACAAACTGCCCTGGAGGAGGTAATGTGTGTGGTGTTATGACTGCTTTTTTTTGGTTTCTTTTATTTATTTATTTTATTCACTGTAACAAACCGTTTAAAACATGAGTACTAAATATAGTGCTTGTTTCCTTGTAGTCAGATGGTCGAATCCAGGTTTTGTCGAAAGGTCGCTATGTGCAGATGCACAGCCTCCGTGTGTCAGACAGCGGAGAGTACAGATGTGTAGCCACCAATCCTGCTGGCAGAGCCGTTCTGCACTTCATTGTTGAGATACAACGTGAGTCAGCCAACCTGGGCCCATGATACAGAATTGTATCAATATAAAAGTGATTTACTTTGTATAAGCATTTGTATGCATGCTTAGCAGCAGCAATGTGCTACTGGGAGCTAAATGTTTTTCTGCATTTTCTTTTTAAACTTGTGTCCCTTTAACTTTTATATTATGTGTGTGTATGACACACACGTATATACGTACAAATATACATATATATTTGTATGTTTTTTGTTTTTTTTTTAAGTTTTAAATAAACGTGTGTTTTAACACACAAATGTGTGTGTGTGTATATAAGCAAGAATTACAGGATTGTATGTCCGTATTCCAATAGCTGTTGTTGTTTTTTTTTTTTAGTTACTATATGTGTGTTCCCAATTCACATGTAATGATTTTGTGCTTTAGTTGCTCCTGTAATCCAGCCTGGGCCCTCTGTGGTGAGCACAGCAGCTAACCTGACTGCTGTTTTGCCTTGTAAGACCGAGGGGATCCCACCACCTGACGTTACTTGGAGGAAGGACGGTAACCAGCTGTCAGTGGAGATTTCCAGGTATTGATAGCTTTTGAAATCAGTTATCCAACTCGGACCAGCTAATACAGAAGATACTCACAAAACCTTTCTGACTCTGTTTTCAGGATGGAGTTCCTAGCAGATGGATCCCTGAGAATTGCTCAGTCTCTCCTGCAGGACTCTGGGTATTATCTCTGCACAGCCTCCAACTCGGCAGGGATGGCGCGACGGGGCATTGAGCTACGTGTTTTTGGTAAGTCTTAACTATTTTAAATGGGAAAGGAGCACCTACAAATCTTTATATTAAAAGCCAAAGGACTTCATGGTGTGTCCTGGCACTTGTCTGCAGTAAATGTGTGAACATATTTTGTTCTGTTCCCCTCAGTTCATGGAGGATTCTCGGAGTGGCAGGAGTGGGGGTCATGCACTAGAACATGTGGACAGGGAGTACAAGAGAGGGTCAGACATTGCAACAACCCCCCTCCAGCTAACGGAGGCCGGCCATGTGTGGGTCGTGATGTGGAAATGAGGGCATGTAAACTACCGCTCTGCCCAGGTAATGAACTGCATTGGTGCAGGTTTGCAACCAGGTGGAGGATTTTGCTTGGGTGGCTATCCTGTTATACCCATCCATAATCCCATGACACACCCCAGCCTTGATGTATGATTATATTAGAACCTAGGGCCAGATAGAGGGGCATGGGGGGTACGATGCTCTGTCCCTCTACATAGTACATAATCTGCTCATTTCATTACCATAAGCTGTTAGTTGCATTTCTTTCTAATGACTCGATGAGTCCACGGATCATCATTAATTACTGTTGGGAATATCACTCCTGCCCAGCAGGAGGCAGCAAAGAGCACCACAGCAAAGCTGTTAAATATCACCTCCCTTTTATCCCACCCCAGTCATTCTCTTTGCCTACGTTAGAGCAAGGAAGTGGTAAAGTTAGGTGTTAGATTCTTCAATCAAGAGTTAATTTATTTATTTTTTTATGACACGAGTCCATGGATCATCTTAATTACTAATGGGATATTCACCTCCTGGTCATCATGAGGCGGCAAAGAGCACCACAGCAGAGCTGTTAAATAGCTCCTCCCACGTGGGGGCTTTATCTCTCTGAACATTTATACAACATGTCCCTTAGAGGTTATGGACATAGTATCTTCTGTTTAGGTCTGCCTGTCTTGTCCCTCCCTATTCATCTGTGTAATCTAGCTTGGGTGTTGGTTCCCAACAGTAATTAATGACGCAGTGGACTCACCATATCTTAGGAAAGATAATAAATTTTATGCTTACCCGATTTATTTTCGGATATCCTGAGTCCACGGCCCCACCCTTTATTTTAAGTTAGTTATTTTTTGGGCTAAACCTCAGACACCTCTAAACCTTTGTGTTGCTCCTTTTTCTCCATTACCTTCGGTCGAATGACTGTGGTTTGTGAACCCAAATTTTTTTCTTTTATGATTCAGAGCATGCAATTTTAAGCAACTTTCTAATTTACTCCTATTAAATTATTTTCATTCTCTTGGTATCTTTATTTAAAATGCAAGAAAGTAAGTTTAGATGCCAGCCCATTTTTGGTGAACCCACCACTGTTCTTGCTGATTGGTGGATAAATTCACCTACCAATAAAGTGCTTTCCATGGTTCTGAACCAAAAATATCTTAGCTGCCTTTTTCAAATAAAGAAAGCAAGAGAACGAAGAAATTGATGGGAGTAAATTAGAAAGTTGTTTTTAAAATTGAATGCTCTATCTGAATCACCAAAGAGAACATTTGGGTTCAGTGTCCCTTTAACAGTTTAACTGTGGTGCTCTTTGCCTCCTCCTGCTGCCCAGGAGTGATATTCCCATCAGTAATTGATGAAGCCGTGGACTCAGCATATCTGTAAATAAATTTATCAGGTAATCCTAAATTTTCTGTCTTTCTCCATTTCCACCTTGTAAGAAGTTTAGAAAATAAATGATAAGTGTGTTTCTGTGTTAGACTTTGAATGTGAGCTTTAGTAAAGAAACAAGGAACTTTTACAAGCAAAGACAGCTGTGCCTGTGTTTACCCGTAAAAAAACAAACAAACTGTATTAATATTTTCATACACCCTATATGTATTCTTTTGAAAGAAGACCACTAGACAATTAACTATACAAAAGACTAGCTTTATGTGCCATATTGTGTCAAAAACCACCCCTTGGCTGCTGATGGGTTAAAATAACTATTTTTTTTTTAATGTATCAATAATTTGGATTGCCTTTTTTTCTTAGTGGATGGAGCCTGGACAAGCTGGGGTGTTTGGACTTCCTGTTCAACCACCTGTGGAGACGGTACTCGGCAGCGCTCACGTTCCTGTTTTAATCCTCCCCCCCAAAATGGTGGTAAAGTCTGTGTTGGAAATGATGTGGAGACAGAGAAGTGTCATCTGCGACCTTGCCAAGGTTGGTATCTCCTAGAGTTTACATTGACTTAATGAGTTATATTATATTGTGACCACCACCAAGGATGAATCCATATTTGATAACCTTGGAGGATGTCTTTAGGCAGAACAATCAGAATGAGAGCAATTTTTTTTTGTAATAGAGATGGTTTGGCCGCTCTACTCTGCCCCCTAAAATTACATTAAAGTGAAGGTAAAGTTTGGTCATTGTAAACACATCAATGCATTAGTTAATATTACAATAAGCTAATCAGTAAGTTTTTTTTTTTTGTTTTTTTATTATTGAAAAAAAAATGTAAACATTTCTGAAAAATCTCTCTCTCTCATCAACAAGACGTTGATGACGTTATAGTGACGGCCGCCTAACGGCCAGATTTGCAATTGGATCCTCAGAAAATGTGATCAACACAGAAAAAAAAATTATAACTGAATTTGCGGCCTTTCAAAAATTGATTAATTACAGCTATAACTTTACACTTATATTTAAAAAAATAAATAAAAATGAATTACTCATTGATTTGGGACAAAGAGAGTTATTCTAGATCAACAACCAGGCAACTTTACCTTCACTTTAACCATTTTGTCTTTTCCCATATTACGTTTACAGTAATTAGCCATCACTTTACCATCCCTCTTTCCCTTTATTTTTGCGTATTATGTACATCACTGTTCTATTTACAGTGGGTCCCTCCCGTGTTCGAGGCAGTCTCATCGGTATTATCAATGACAAGGACTTTGGAATCTCCTCACTCAATGCCAACCTAACAGAAGATGCGTTTTCCGGCACCACCACCATCTCCAGCGTTATTGAGAATATTCCGCACACTGTGGGTATGTGAGGCCTGTTCATCTGTTAATGCCCCTGATTCCTGTCCTAAGGGAATCACAGCGACTTATTCATGGGTATGGGTGGAGATAACTAAATATGCATCTTAATTGGCACCAAGGGTTTTTTGTAAGCCGTTCACTCTTTGTTTAAAGGGACAGTAAAGTCAAAATTAAAGATTCATGATTTAGATGGAACATATAATTTTAACAAACTTTCCAATTTATTATAGTTATCAAATTTTATTTTTCATCCTCTTTTGAAGAGCATAGTTACGCCGACTTATGAGTGTGCACATGTCTTTAGCACTATATGGTTATACATTGCTTGTAACAATATTGCTATAGAATGCAAAAGACGTGTGCATGTTCCTTAGGTTTTGTAGGTATGCTCTTCAACAAAGGAAGCAAATTCAGCCATTTTTGTTTAAATTGCATGCTCCAGCTGAATCATAAAATTTTAATTTTGGCTTTACTGTCTAATAAAATAAACAATATAGATAACTTTCTGTCTGCTGCTGAATAGACTGATTTTTCTTGAGCCATCTTTGAGTCAGATGCAGACATTGCATAACATGCCAGCTCATAACTGCTGCTCTTTCCTCTCCCACCTCTTTCTCTCTCCCCATATTGTAACTCTTCATTTGTTTTTGTTGAACCCTTTGCATGGCAGGTCCTCTGATGAGGGTGCTTGTTTCCATTATTGCTCCCCTGTACTGGTCGTCTGCGTTTGCACATGATGGTGTGGTTAATGGCTTCTCTCTGACAAAAGGGGTGTTTCGACAAGAGTCACAGGTGGAATTTGGATCAGGTAAGACCATAAATGTAATTCCAGAATAGCACTGGCAAAAAAAGGCAAACATTTTCCAAGCATAATCTATTTTTTAAACTGCTGTTTTATTTCACAGCACAGAATACATAATCATTGAGGCATAAAGTACATATATATAATAATGTAACTTGATACAGGAGCAGGATCTTGTTCAAAAGTGCTTACAATCTACAGGTTAGGGGTGAGTGATACAAAAGGAATGAGGGTTGCATGTTTGAGCTGGTAGGATGGTCTGTAGTGGCAACAACATAAAGATGGTTTATTGGTGGTGATGGAATTATAGTAAGGGTAGATGTAAGCTTTCTATAAATAGGTGAGCTCCCAAAGAGCCCTTAAGGACGCAGCTTCACTTTGCTCAATGTTTTCATGGAGTATTTCCGTCATTGGTCATTAAGGGGTTAAAGCACCATTAAACGTAGAATAGAATAATACACAACTGCACTTTAAAGACAATGCAAAAGTAATTTAAATGTCAAATTAGTAGAATTTTTTTTTTTCCTTTCAAAGTTCATTCAATTTTGTTTCCCACTGCATCATGTGACAGTCATCACCCAATCACAAGATGCTCTGTGAATTCTTGACATTGGTGCCTCAGAGTGCATGTAAAAAGATTGTGCATATTTAGATAGTGGAAGTGAATTGGAACTTTGTTTTAAATTGTGTTCTATTTGAATCATAAAAGTTTGATTTTGACTTCAGTGTTCCTTTAAAGCTTTAAAAGGTGGAAGTGGAAAACAGTCTAAAAGAGCAAAGTAGATAGTAGCTGCAGTAGGCGTTGATATATGTTGGTCATAGGTAGATTGTAGAAGGAGATTTAGGGAATATGTGGAGATGAGTTGGGAGAAAGATTCTTAAGAAATGTGTACATTGAGGTTTGTATCTTTTTTTTTTTTTTTTTTTTGGACACGATGAGTCCACGGATCATCTTAATTACTAATGGGATATTCATCTCCTGGTCAGCAGGAGGCGGCAAAGAGCACCACAGCAGAGCTGTTAAATAGCTCCTCCCTTCCCTCACACTCCAGTTATTCTCTTTGCCTTCGTTAGTGATAGGAAGAGGTAAAGTGAGGTGTTAGTATAGATTCTTCAATCAAGAGTTTATTATTTTTAAAGTAGTGCAAGATTGTGCTGCTTTGTCCTGGGGTTTAGCCGCATTCCATATCAGTCTCTTCATTAGAGCATTGGTGGCTTTAGAATTAGCGCTGCAGAATCTGTTGGCGCTCTACAAATAACCGATAATAATAATGGGAACTTGTGGAACATAATTCTCACTTCTCCCATATATTATTGCTGCCCTAACCCTGAAAACCTGAGCAATATATATTCAGGAATTTCTTTCTCTTCACTGGTCCATGTGGGGGATTGGACCCCTCAAACCCGGTGAACTGCCTTTGCTTTCAGGCAGACATGAGGTAACTGCTTGATATTTTCCTGGGAACACTTAGAGGAAAGAGCACTTTGATTATCCAATGCATCACATAAGGACAACAGTTTCCAACCTTCTAGGGTGGGGAGCAGTCTGGGGTTCCCTAAAGGTTCAGGGAGTTTCGGCTCAGTCTGTTCTTCCTATAGACATCCTGGAACTGATTGCGATCTTCAACACTCTTCCGGCCTGACATAACTCCATCCAGAAGTGTTTTCCAGCCTGATTCTCAAGTGTGGTCAGCCGGAATTAGATCTCTTGGCATCGACAGAATGCCAAGCTCCCGTGATACAGGTAGAGGTCCAGGGACCCCTAGGCGGAACTGATGGATGCTCTGGCAGTTTTTTGGACCTTCAGTCTAGCATATCTTTCATCCATTTGCTTTTCTTCGGGTTATTGCTCGAAGCAAGTAGGAAAGGCCATCAGTGATTCTCATTGCACCTGCTTGGCCTCGCAGGAATTGGTATGCAGATCTGATGGACATGTCACTGCCACCTTGGAGACCTCCGTTAAGGAAGGACCTTCTAATTTGAGGGCTCTTCCTTCACCAAAATCTAGTTTTCTCTGAAGCGGTCTGTTCAGAGATTGAACGCTTAATTTCTTTTACAAGATATGACGAGTCCACGGATTTCATCCTTATGGAATATCCCCCCCCTGGTCAGCAGGAGGAGGCAAAGAGCTCCACAGCAGAGATGCATAAATAGCTCCTCCCTTCCCCCCAACCCAGTCATTCTCTTTGCCTGCGTTAGTGATAGGAAGAGGTAAAGTGAGGTGTTAAGATTCTTCAATCAAGAGTTTTTTATTTTCAAATGGTGCCAAAGTGTATTATTTTACTATAAGAGCAGCTTCTGGAGATTGAACGCTTGATTTTATCTAAGCGGGGGTTCTCTGATGCGGTCAGTGATACCTTGATTCAGGCACGCAAGCCTGTTACTAGGAAAATTTACCATAAGATATGGTGTAAATATCTTTATTGGTGCGAATGCAAGGGTTACTCATGGAGTAGGGTTAGGATTCCCAGGATTTTATCTTTTCTCCAAGAAGGATTGGAGAAAGGGTTGTCAGCAAGTTCCTTAAAGGGACAGATTTCTGCTTTGTCTATTTTGCTACACAAGCGTCTGGCAGATGTTCCAGATGTTCAATCTTTTTGTCAGGCCCTGACTAGAATCCGGCCTGTATTTAGACCAATTGCTCCTCCTTGGAGTTTGAATTTAGTTCTTAATGTTCAAGGGGTTCCTTTTGAACCTATGCATTCCATAGATATTAAGTTACTATCATAATGAAAAGTTTTCCACCTACAGGGAGGCTGTAGCCACATTTGCCCCCAGGTTATGATGCTCAGTTAGCTTAGCTCCCAGTGGCGCAGTTGTTATATCTAATGGTAATGGCGACCGGGAGCTACATGTTACGCCCACGATGTACGGATCTTCTTGTGGCGCCAGTTTCTTTTGGACTGTGTGCTTTTTCTCTAATGCTGCTCCGGTATCGGAGACTATTTGACACTGAGGTTGTGTTTTGTTTGTGGGGCCACGCAGGGTTACATGCGTTGCGGTCCTGAATAACCTTTTTAAGGCTCATTTGTACATCTGCTCTAAAGACAGTTACTAGCATTAACTTGTATTCACAATCAACTACATAAGGTACAAGGGTTACTGTTAAACACAGACCGGATTTCGTTGTAGAACATATGTTCCTGTCTTTATTTAAAGCAGTTTGTTTAACTGCTGTTATGCACCCAAATAGAATATAGTTTTGGGTTTTAGAGAGGCAGATGGGCACTTCAACAAGGTTTAGCTGAGGTGTAACTAGGTTCTACAGTGATTATGTTCGGTTTTATTTTCACTTTTCAACAAAAATAAGTTTACATTTTAAAGAGACATTAACCTTTTTTTCATGTATTAATTATTACTAAAAAGTTGTCACTGTTTGCTGAGCCTATTCCTTCTCAGACTCTTGCTGTTCAGGAGTTTGACAAATGTCAAAGTATGCTTCAATTTCTCGTATAGCATTGAATTATAACGCACATGCAGTGCTCTACGCTTCCTTTTTTCACTCCACCCGGGTAGGGTAGAAAACTGTACTAGAGGACATATTTTCAATCATTTGATTCAGTAGTGCTATTCTGAACGTTTCTTCCTTATATTCTGTAAGGGGAAGCTACTTCGATAGTATCTAGGGGTGAATGCTCAGAATCAGATGGAATGTCATCTTTATCTGATCCTGGGGTGGTTCTTTCATATTTTTTTTTTTAGCTGGAAAACCTCCATTTGTTAATTAAGGAGGTTTGGGCTACCCCGGACGATTCTGCCTCTAGAACTACTATACCCTCTCAGGATAGAGAATTTAGAGGGGTTACTCAAAGTGATGTCTCTACACCCAGTTACAATGTCAAACTGCTTGTACATTGCTACCATTTCTAGTGCGGCGTCATATTGGTTTGGCTGGGCAAACATTCCCTAGGGTGGAAGGAGTAGTTTACAGCTTAGCTAAGAGAACTACTATACCCTTAGAGGATAGTTGGATTTTTCAAAGGTCCTATGGACGAAAATTAGAAAAGGGGTGTACACCAGGGCTTAGAATGGCAACCAGCTGTGCACTTTACTACCGTCACTAGTGCAACGGCATATTGGTTTGATGCGTTGTCTGATGCTATTAAGTCAGAAACTCTCCTGGATAAATTCCAGGATAGGATAACGGCTTTCAAATTGGTTAATTCCTTTATTTCAAATTCTTCCCTTCAAGTTATCAAACTGGGAGCATAGGTTTCAGGTTTCTCTGTTCCAGCTCACAGAGCCTTCTGGTTAGAGCCTTGTTCTACGGATGTATGCTCTAAGTCTAAGCTTTTAGCGATTCCTTACAAGGGGAAGACCTTGTTGGGACCTGGCTTGACGGTAATAATCTCTTTTGAAATTTTAAAGAATTTCAACAAAAAATAAATAAATCCAAATAGCCTGCTGTTGAATAAGACATCATGAAGCACATTCCCCTGATCCGGGATCGATCTTGTAGGGGGCAAACTTTCAGTCTTCGCTCAGGCTTTGATTCAAGATGTTCAGAATCCCTGGGCAATAGAAAATAGTGTCCCAGGGATTCAAATTAGAGTTCAAAAGTTTTCCTCCCAGAGGCAAGTTTGTTTTCAAGATTATCTGCAGATTAGACAAGGAGAGGTGTTCTTACACTGCGTAAAAGACCTCTGACCTGGGAATGATTGTTCCTGTTCCAATACAGGTACTGGGTCTGGGTTTTTTATATCAATCGGTCTGTGGTCCCAAGAAAGAGGGAACCTTCAGACCACTTTTTAGATCTCAAGAGTCTAAACAAATTTTCTTAGTGTACCGTCCTTCAAGATGGAATCTATTTGTTCCATTCTTCCCTTGATCCAAAGGACTTAAAGGACACATACCTTCATGTGCCATTCACAAGTTCTAAGGTTTGCCTTTCTGGACAAACGCTTCCAGTTCGTAGTTCTTCCTTTCGGTCTTGCCTCAGCTCTGTTTTCACAAAGGCTCTGGGAGCGCTGATGGTGCTTCGGTTACGGGGCATTGCAGTGGCATCCTATCTGGACGACATTCTAGTCCAGGCGCTATCCTTACAGCTGGCAAGATTTCACACGGACATGGTGTTATCCTTCCCGTGATCTCACAGGTGGAAGGTAAATTTGGAAATGAGTTCCTTAGTCCCAAGCGCAAGGGTAACTTACTTGGGAACCATAATAGATTCCATATCGATGAAGAATTTTCTGACAATGTCAGGAAATCAGAGATTATCTATACTTGTCTAGTCATTCAGTCAACTCATCGGCCTTCAGTGGCTCAGTGCATGGAGGTAATCGAGCTGATGGTGGTGGCAATGGACACCATCCTGTTTGCTCGGTTTCATTTCAGACCTCTGCAGTTAAGCATGCTCAGGCAATGAATCGGAGATTATACAGATTTGTTTCCTTGAGTAGTACTGGAGCAGGAGACAAAGGATTCTCTTCAATGGGATTGTCTCTGGATCATCTCTCCCAGGGAACCTGCTTTTGCAAACCATCTTTGGTGATTGTGACAGACGCCAGCCTTCTAGAGTGGGGAGCAGTTTGGGGCTCCCTAAGGGCTCAAGGGGTTTGGACTCAGCAAGTCTTTTTTTTTTTTTTTTTTTTTTCTCTTCCTATAAACATTCTGGAGCTGAGTGACCTACAATGTTTTTCTAGCCTGGCCTCAGTTAGCCTCGGTCCAGTTTATCAGGTTCCAGTCGAACAAGATAACGTCAGTGGCGTACATCAATCAGGGAGGAATGAGGTGTTCCTTAGCGATGAGAGGTATTCAATATAATTTAGTGGGTGGAGGCTCATTCTTGCTGCCTGTCGGCAATCCACATCCCAGGACATCTGGGAGACGGGTTTCCTGAGCAGACAGACCTTTCATCCGGAAGTGTTCTCCAGCTTTTTCCTCTGTTTTTGCTTTTCTTCCTTGGGTCATTGCTCGAATCAAGCAGGAGAGGGCATCAGTGAGCTTCATAGCACCGGCTTAGCCTCGCAGGATTTGGTATGCAGATCTGGTGGACATGTCATCTCTGCCACCTTGGAGACTTCCGTTGAGGGAGGACCTAACTCAAGGGCCCCTCCACCCAAATCTGGTTTCTCTGAAACTGACTGCTTGGAGATTGAACGCCTAATATTATCCAAGCAGGTTTTTTTTTCTCAGTCTGTCATTGCGACCATGATTCAGGCTCGTAAGCCTGTCACTAGAAAAATTTATCATAAGATATGGCGTAAATATCTCTTGGTGTGAATCCATGGGCAACTCATGGAGTATAGTTAGGATTCCTAGAATTTTGTCTTTTCTCCATGAGGGTTTGGAGAAAGGTTTATCGTCAAGTTCCCTAAAGGGTCAAATCTCTGTCTTTATCTATTTTGTTAGACAAACGTCTGCCAGATGTACAATCATTTTGTCAGGCCTTGGTCAGGATCAGGCCTGTGTTCAAACCAGTTACTCCTCCATGGAGTCTGAATTTAGTTCTTCAAGGGGCTCCGTTTGAGCCTATGCATTCCTTAGATATTAAGTTATCTTTGGAAGTTTGATTTCTTATTTCTTCTGTTCGGAGAGTGTCAGAGCTCTCGGCATTACAGTATGAGTCTCCTTATCTTATCTTATTTTCCATTCAAATAATGTAGGTTGTAGGTTTTCTTCCTAAGGTTGTTTCAGACAGGCACATTAATCAGGAGATTGTTGTTCCTGCCTTGTGTCCTAATCCTTCTCAGACTGAAAGACTTCTGCATAGTTTGGACGTGGTCAGTGCTTTAAATTTTATCTGCAGGCGACTAAGGACTTTCGTCAGTCTTCTTCTTTGTGGTTTTCACAGGAAAACGTAAGGGACAGAAAGCTACGGCTACTTTCTTTTTGGCTGAAGAGTATCCTATGTTGTGCATATGAGACTGCTGGACAGCAACCTCCAGGGACAGTTGCGGCTCATTCCACGAGGGCTGTTTCTTCCTCATGGGCGTTCAAAAATGAAGCTTCTGTCGAACAAATTTGCAAGGCTGCAACTTGGTATACTCTCCACAATTTTTCAAAGTTCTACAAATTTGACTCTGATGCGGCCGCTTTTAGGAGAGAGGTTCTTCAAGCAGGGGTGCCTTCCTTTTAGGTTCCCGGTCTTGTCCCTCCCGTATCGTCTGTGTACTCTAGCTTGGGTATTGAATACAATTAGTAATTAAGATGATCTGTGGACTCATCGTGTCAAATACTTTTTTCAGGTAAGCATAAATTTTTCTTTTTCTCCATCCCCTATATTTAAGATGTTTCCTATAGCAGACTCCATCAAGGAGTCTTGGCAGACTGTCCCTAAGGTGGAAGGGGCATTTTACACTTTAGCTAAGAGGACCACTATTCCCATAGAGGATAGTTGTTCCTTTAAAGATCCGATGGATAAGAAGTTGGATTGGTTGCTCAAGATGTATGTACACCAGGGTTTACAATGGCAATCTGTGGTGTGTATTGCTACCGTCACTAGTGCGGCGGCATACTGGTTTGATGCATTGCCGAATTCTATTTGGACAGACACTCCCCTCGAAGAAATCCAGGATAGGATCAAGGCCCTTAAGTTGGCCAGTTCCTTTATTACAGATGCTTCCCTACAGGTTATTAAGCTGGGAGCAAAGATTTCTGGGTTTGCTTTACTGGTACGCAGAGCCTTACGGTTAAAATCCTGGTCTGCGAATGTATCTAAGTCTAAGCTTTTGGCGATTCCTTACAAAGGGTAAGACCTTGTTTGGGCCGGATTGGTGGAAATTATTTCTGACATGGGAGGAAAGGGTCATTTCCTCCCTCAGGATAAGAGGAATAAGTAGAAAGGACGGCAGAGTAATTTTCGTTTCGAAACTTCAAGGGTTAGCCCTCCTCTCCCTCTACAAAGCAGGAACAGTCCAAGCCTTCCTGGAGGTCTAACCAGTCTTGGAACAAGGGAAAGCAATCTAAGAAGCCCGCAATTGACTCGGTCAGCATGAAGGGACTATCCCCCGATCCGGAACCCGATATTGTGGGTGGGCAGACTTTCTTTGCTCAGGCATGGGTTCGGGATGTCCAGGATCCCTGGGCAGTGGACATTGTGTCCCAGGGATACAAACTAGAATTCAAGACCTTTCC